>NC_057805.1:505028021-505242301 GCF_018294505.1 Triticum aestivum
GGCTGGTGGCGGAGGAGGCCACGTGGCGGCCGCGGGTTCGCCGGGCGCGGCAGCGCGGGGTGTCCGGTGACGAACGGACATGTCCGGCTGCGAGGTGGGACGAAATTTAGGGTTTGGACTGCGATTTTGGACGGGGAAGGTGTTTAAATAGGTAGAGGGAGTTAGGAGAGTCCAAACGAGGTGCGGTTTTCGCCCACGCGATCGTGATCGAATGACCGAGAGCATGGTGGAGACTTAGAGGGGTTTTGGGGCTGTTAGAAGGGGGGGTTTTGCTGCAACACACAAACAGACTTTGCGGTTGCCCGGTTAGCCGTTGGAGTACCAAACGACCTCCAAATGGAACGAAACTTGACCGGTGGTCTAACAGTGGTATACCAAGGCCACTTGACAAGCCTCGGTCCATTCCGAGAACGTTTAACACCCGCACATGAAAAGAGGCAAAAGGGGGCGCCGGGTGACATAGGAGTGCCGGATTGCAAAACGGACAACGGGGAAAGGCTCGGATGCATGAGACGAACACGTATGCAAATGCAATGCACATGATGACATGATATGAAATGCAGATGCTGACATGGAAACGTGCGACACGCAATCAAATGGCATGGCAACAACAACGAATAACTGGCAGACACCTGGCGCATCGGATCCGGGGCGTTACAACAGGCTAGACTTCTAGGGTTTTAGCCATTACGATCTCGTGGTAGATCAACTGTTGTAGTACTCATTCATCAAGATCAATCAACCAGCAAGTAGGGTATTACCTCCAAAGAGAGGGCCCGAACCTGGGTAAACATCGTGTCCCCCGTCCCTTGTTACCATCAACCTTAGACGCACAGTTCGGGACCCCCTACCCGAGATCCGCCGGTTTTGACACCGACATTGGTGCTTTCATTGAGAGTTCCACTGCTTCGTCACCAAAAGGTTCGATGGTTCCATCAATCATCTACAACAACGCTGCCTTGGGGGAGGTTTTCCTCCCTGGCCAAATCTTTGTGTTCGGCGGCTTCGCACTGCGGGCCAACTCGCTTGGCCATCTAGAGCAGATCGACAGCTACGCCCCAGGCCACCAGATTAGTTTTGGAAATCTAGATTATGTCGCTGATATCCGAGGAGACTTGATCTTCCAGGGATTTGCGCCCTCAACCTCCAGTCTGGCCTTAGATCCGGAGCGTATCGCCAGGTCCGAAGACGGGCTCCCTGAGCGCGCCGGACTATCTGCGGCCATTAGGCCCATCGTGGGAGAGCCGGAGGAAGTAGTATCGCTGGGAGCCATCATGGAGCCGGACCCTTCTCCGGACACTGGCTCCTAATCCTTGGAGTCAACATCATGTGAGTTCGGCCAAGGAGCTTCCCTCTCGCCGCACTCCACGGGCTCTCTTCCCTCGGGACAAACGTCGCCTTTAAGCGAGGCCCTGGACTTAATGTGATCCCTTGTCATTACAGAGAAGCAATGTCCGAACTATGCCCAGCCCGGACTAGGGGCTGAGAGCAGGGAATTTTACGTCCCACCCACCACCCAATTTATAGCCACTGTCGAGGACTTAACCAACATGCTCGATTACGGCTCCGAAGACATCGACAGTGTGGACGACAATGCCGGAGAAGAGCAGGCCCAAAACCCGCCATTTACCAGACGCTGGACGGCCACCTCTTCGTATGACGTGTACATGGTGGACACACCCAAAGAGAATAGCAGCGATGACAAGGAAGATCCAGTCGAGGACAAACCTCCTGAGATACAGCCAAAGTGCCAACGTCAACGGCGCCGCTCTAAGCCACGCCGCAGAAAAGACAGCAATACTGACATAGGAGAAAACAACACTCTAGACGATGGCGCGGACAATGAAGACCCCATTAAGCCAACCCCCGAACAGGATGAACGGGAAGATGGGCGAATCAGCCCTGATGAACAGGCCGTAAACGAAGACTCGGAGGACAGTAACTACCTTCCGCTCTCCGAGGATGAGGTGAGCCTCGGCAACGAGGATTTTCTCGTGCCTGAGGAACCTCTCGAGCAGGAGCGCTTTTAGCGCCGGCTAATAGCCACTGCTAGGAGCCTGAAAAAGAAGCAGCAGTAGCTTCAAGCTGATTAAGATCTGCTCAACGATAGATGGACTAATGTCCTGGCAGCCGAGGAATACGGCCTCGAGTGCCCAACCAAAAGTTACCCGAAGTGCAAATTGCTACCTCAATTCGATGACGAGGCGCTGGAGCCCGTACCATCAACGCGTAACACGGCTGACCGACCACCGTGTGGCCGGGACAAAGCGGCAACTCAAGCCGAACTCCAGCCTAACCACCTCGTCGTAAGGGTAGAGACGCAACAGCTCGGGGTCATATATATGACCTGCGGCAGGACCTGGACAACGGAGCAGGTCAGACCAGATCGATCTACGGATCACGGGGGCGCGCCCTGACGGCGACGACGGCCATCTAGCCGGACGTGACAAACACAACCACGCACGGGCCGAACACCGCAGACGAACTCCATCCGAGCTACGTCGCGACTTGGCCCGATATGGAGGCGCCGCACACCCCCTTTGCTTCACTGATGAAGTAATGGAACACGAATTCCCGGAAGGGTTTAAACCCATGAATATTGGATCATACAATGGAACAACAGATCCCGCAGTATGGATTGAAGATTTCCTTCTCCATATCCACATGGCCAACGGTGATGACCTCCACGCCATCAAATACCTCCCACTAAAACTAAAGATACCAGCGCGGCACTGGCTGAACAGCCTCCCAAAGAACTCCATTGGCAGCTGGGAAGACTTGGAAGATGCCTTCCACGATAACTTGCAAGGTACATATGTCCGGCCTCCGGACGCCGATGACCTACGTCACATCATCCAGCAGCCCGGGGAGTCAGCCAGGAAGCTCTGGACTAGGTTCTTAATTAAAAAGAACCAAACTGTCGATTGTCCGGATGCCGAAGCCCTTGCGGCCTTTAAACATAGCGTCCAAGATGAGTGGCTTGCCCGCCACCTCGGTCAAGAAAAACCAAAATCCATGGCTGCCCTTACCGCTCTGATGACCTGCTTTTGCGCTGGAGAAGACAGCTGGCCCGCTCGTAGAAGCAACAACACCATTGATCTGGGCACTTCCGAAGTTCGAGACGGCAACGGCAAGCCACGACGCAATAAAAACAAGCGTCGAAATAATAATGAAGGAACGCAAGACACGACGGTCAACACTGGATTCAGTGGCTCCAAACCCGGTCAACGGAAACAGCCATTCAAGGCAAACAGAGACGGACCATCCAATTTAGACAAGATACTGGATCGGCCCTGCCAGATTCATGGCAACCCCATTAAACCAACCAATCACACCAACAAAAGCTGTTGGGTCTTTAAACAAGCCGGCAAGCTTAATGCCGCACACAAGGTGAACGGGCCGCCCAGTGACAACGACGACGAAGAGACTCGCCAACCGAACACCGGGGGTCAGAAGCAATTTCCCCCCGAAGTAAAAATAGTGAACATGGTATGCGTGACGCACATCCCTACAGGGGAGTGCAAGCACGCGCTACGGGACGCCAACGCCATAAAGCCAGTCGCCCTAAAATTAAGCCAATAGGTGGCCTGCCCGATCACTTTTGATCGCAAGGACCAACTAGCCAGTATCTGTCCCAAAGGTTCGGTAGCTCTCGTACTCGATCCAATTATCGATGGGTTCCATCTCACGAAAGTACTTATGGACAACGGCAGTAGCCTTAATCTACACTACCAAGACACTGTCTACAAAATGTGCATTGATCCTTCAAGAATCAAGCCCACCACAACTACCTTCAAGGGAACAGGATCCGGCGTAGAAGCTCACTGCATGGGCTCAATTACATTGGAAGTCGTTTTCAGCTCACCGAATAACTTTCGAAGCGAAGGCTTGACCTGAGACATTGTCCCGCTCCACAGTGGCTGCCATGCACTACTCGGGCGTACCGCTTTTGCTTGTTTTAATGCGGTCCCACATTACGCCTATCTCCAGCTTAAGATGCCCGGTCCACGCGGCGTCATCACGATTAACGGAAATACGGAATGCTCCCTCCATACAGAGGAGCATACTATGGCTACTGCGGCCGAAGTACAAAGCGGCCTTATCAAGCCGCCCATCTCATCGGCCATCAAGCCGCCGGTCTCTATTAAACAGGACCGATCAATCGCAGAGCTGGATTACCAGTTCGGCCTCCATCGCCCGCCCCATATAGCCGCGAAGTTTGTATCGCGCATACATAACTATGCACTTAAAATACCCTGGTCATCGGCGGAGGCACAATACGGACATACCTACAATGCGGTCCGGACTCTACTAGTCTTTTTTCCTTTTTCTAACTATTTCTTATCTTTTACCACAGGTGACTCACAGCCTGCCCATCTTACGGACTCTTTCCGAGTTCGGCTTTGTATAAATAACCTAAGGCTATTCCTGCTAAGGAGTCCTTTCGCCGAGGAAAGGTAGCGCAGACGTGAGACAGGAGGTCCAAATGATTTTTTTTGTAAGACCGCACTCTTTATTTCAAAACCTGTAAAGTGCTTTTTTTCCTCAGCCTTTGACCCCCGGCATGTCAAATAGCCCGGGTAGTGGCATTATAATCTGTAAGATTGCGTTTGACGGGTCTATCAGATTTCAGTGAACATAACCCGTATTCAGTATTCACTTTCTCTGCGAGCTGAATTTTGCTTCTTCGGTTGTTTCACGCACGCACCTCGGCACAAATTGCCAGGGGCTCGATACGGCAACATATGAGTTGCCGACAAGTCCGAACAGCTTTTTAGCACACTTCGGCGTCACGAGTTTGGCCTTATATGCATCAGCTCCGAATCATGTCTTTGGTCAATAATTGGGTTGCCCGGCTCCTGTGCTTACTACCTTACGTTCCGCCCTATCGACTAGGGTAGTAAAGGGAGAACTACTGCGATTGTGTTTCTGGTTCATCTGGTCAAGCACCGAAGTAGAGAAGGCTAAAAACTGACTATCATGATGCGGCGAGAGATGGTCAACCACTCGATGACTTATCAGAATCTTTCGTGATTCCTTCCGTATTCCACGAAGGACCGTTCTTCTGGTCACCTATGTAACGCACTGTATTCGGATAACCGCGTACATATCAGGGGCTATATCATAGACCCACCGTCAAACTCCTATGGCTAAGTGAAAGTGTTAAAGACCTATAGTCCAATTGCCTAGTTCGCCGCATTGACACCTCCTTCACGGACCAAGACGTTGGGTCAAGAGTGATCAAGTGCTTTTCCGAACACCCCCGTATTATATGCGAGGGGGCCGAAGCTGACGACTGGTAAACTTTCCGATTATACAAAAAACGGTTGCACAGGAGGAACCAAAACTTTCGGGCAAAAGTATAAAAAACATAGCCTTAATATATCATAATATTGTTTTTACAATTTTGGTACGTTCACTCGAATGTCATATCCTTCGAGCACTGACCCTCCATCAAGCGGGCGCCCTCTAGGACATCCTGAAAGTAATGCTCCGGCGTGTGATGGTCCTTGCCCCCGGGTGGACTCTTTGATGCAATGTCGGTGGCCTTCATCTTCACCCAGTACGTCTTGACACGGGAAAAGGCCATCCGTGCACCTTCAATTCACGTTGACCGCTTAACATCGTCGATACGCGGCACCGCATCCACAGGTCGGTGCACCAAACCAAAATAACTATTCGGAATTGGCTCTGTCGGCCACAGCCGGAGCACGACGTCCTTCATGGCAGATCCGGATATCTTGTGGAGCTCGGCCCACTGGGCCATCTGTTCGTTCAACAATAGCGGACGCTTTGGCGTGCTGAATTGCGACCAGAAAAGCTTCTCCGTTGCATGCCCTTCTTTTGCTTGGAAAAACTATGCCACATCGGAGACACTCTTCGACAAGTCCAAGAATGCGTCTGGAGAACTACACATTTGATTAAGCGGGGCATACTTCATATTGCGAACTTAGTCTGTAATTAATAAGAAAGGCTTACCAGCCGCTATCTCCCCAGCTTGCCGGATCTCCTCCGAGCCGCTCTAGACTCGGATCGTGCTTCTCTCGCCTCTTGTAAGGCCTTGTTGAGATCGGCTGTTTTGGCTTTGTTATCCTTCTCGAGGAATTCGCACCGGACAATGGCTTCCTTTAGCTCGCGCGCCATGGTAGAAATTCTCTCCTCGCACTGGCGCCGAGCAGCCTGTTCGGCCTTTAACTCATCAGCTGCCTTCTTGGCAGCCACATTACTCATCCTGGCTTGCTCCTTGGCTCGAACAAGTTCAGCCCGAAGGGTCTCAACCGCGGCGGAAATATCTACGGTTATGCATGTCTCAGTATATAATTCTCAGCTTCATGCTCATATTATTATACATACATATGCTGACCGCCCCAAAACATACCTTGCGCCTCGTCGAGCCGCCTGTTAATAAGCTGATGTCGTCATCCGCCACATCAAGTTTCTGCTTCAGACCTGCAACCTCTATAGCGTGAGCGGTCTCCAGGGATGTAACAGCCTGTGTTGCAATTTATTGGATTATTTCCTGGGCATATCTTTTTGATCCTCTGATCGCCTTCCTTTGGACGCCAACAAGAGTCTCAGGGGCTACTATCTATACACAGGTGCATTTTGCATGTAGAGTACAATTGAAGATATTACATTGCATACCTCGAAGCTCTTAGAAGGCTCATGAAGGCTTCATTTAATCCACTTCTCACGGACAGAATCCTCTCAACTACCGTACCCATTAAGGTACGATGTTCCTCTGAGGCGGACGCATGTTGCAACATGCGCATCAATGTATCCGGCGCCTCCGGATTCCTGGAAGCGGCTGCGGGAGTACGGACTCCCTTCGAAGGGATATGTTTACTCGACCCTAGAGTCATCTCCAGCTGTAAACCGGATAGTCCGGGGCCTTTAGTGTTGGTCCCCGTAGTGGCCGCATGCCCCGGACCCTGGACGACCTAAGTATCACCTTCGGGCGTGGTCTTCATTGTCCCTCGCGCCACTTGTTGATCGGGAGACATCCTCCGGGACGACACCTCGAAGTCGTCTGCCCTATTGGGCGAGGAGGTATACGGAGGCGTTTCGCTTTCCATCATCTCCGGAAGAAGATCCCTCGAGGAGGAGGACTGTTGAGGAAGACTGTGTGCCGAACTGCAGGCATATATTTCATATGTTACCCTTGTAACCAGAAAGGAACGAGATATGTTTAAGGCACCCCTGATTCACTTACGATTCAGCTAAGGGTTTGTCCTTACGGAGGAGCTGTGCGACAATGTCGTCTTTCGAACCCGAACCACCTGACAGGGACATCCTTCCTCGCTTAGGAGACTTTACCTCCAAATCTTCGGAGGCGGTCCTCTTCTTCCCATGGGGAGGAGGGATGTCAGTTTCTCCTTCTCTTTTGTCTTCAGAAAAGGGAGTTCCAATCTCCCCGAACATAGTGTCTGGTGCACCTTTAGAATGGAGACCACCTTTGGCCTTCTTGCCCTCCTCCTCGCCCCCCTTCGCCGGCATTTGATATGGCACCGAAGCCAGCATCCTTGTTAACACAGGATCATCTAAGTCTTCGGGAAGAGGGGTCGAACACCTAATTCTTTCTGCCTTCTTTATCCAGCCCTGGTCAAAGATGGTTTTCTCAGTATATTGTTACAGGATATTTAACTAAGATGTGTTCGGGAGTCGAGTGCTTACCGACGTATCCGGATGATTGCAGTCGAGGCCGATGCCCTCGGTGGTATCCGGCCACTGTTTCTGTGTCCCGAAGAATAACTTCCACATTCCTCCGTGCGTCGTGCCGAAGAAGTGCTGAAGGGTCCGTGGTCCTTCCGAATTGAACTCCCACATGCGGAGAGACCGTCGATGGCACGGTAGGAACCAGCAGACTAACATTACTTGGATTACATTGATGAGGCCGGTGTCCTTTTCGATGAGGCCCCGGATGCGGCTTTGTAGCGTCTGCACTTCGTCAATCGATCCCCAGTCCAGCCCCTTATTAATCCGTGATGCAAGCCGTAATGGAGGGCTAGACCGGAACGTAGGTGTAGCTGCCCACTTGGTACCACGGGGTTCAGTGATGTAAAACCACTCCCGCTGCCATAGGTCGGAAGTTTCCGTAAAAGAGCCTTTTGGCCAAGGGATATTGGCGAGTTTGCTCACCGTAGCACCGCCACACTCCGCTTGCTTCCCCTCGACTACCTTGGGCTTCACATTAAAGGTCTTGAGCCATAAGCCAACGTGTGGGGGAATGCGGAGCAAGGCCTCGCACATGACGATGAACGCTGAGATATGAAGAAAGGAGTCCGGAGCTAGATCGTGAAAATCTAGCCCGTAATAGAACATGAGTCCTCGGACGAAGTGATGGAGAGCGAACCCTAGCCCCCGGAGGAAGTGGGAGATGAATACGACCCTCTCGCCGGATCTAGGGGTAGAAATAATCTGCCCTTTAGCAGGGAGCCTGTGGAGGATCTCCGCGATCAGATATCTTACCGCCCGGAGCTTCATGACATCCTCCTCTGTGATGTAGGAGGCCACCCACCGGCCTTGAGGGCTGGGACGGACATGACTGGGAAGCTCGGGGCAATTAAGTTGAAACCTGGGTGCTGGAACTCGAGGTTGGAAAGGTCGAGGTTGGCGTAGAAAAGAAAGACGGCTATGTGCCCCTTTATAAAGGCGATGAATATCAAACGCCTCCTCCTAGGCCTTAAAACCTGCCTATTCCCAAGGAATTATGCCAACGGAACAGTTGGGTTACCCACTCCCGTATTGATGAGAATCCCGCAATAAGGGGACACGATCTCTGCTTCGACAAGACGTGCCAGTAAAACCGCATCTCGAAACATGGAGCGGCAGGCTAAAAAATGGTTTGAAATAATGACCGGGTGGTGACGTGGTGTCACGCCACAAAAGTTGTCAGTGGATTGGACTCGTGAAGTATTATACTCTCTACGGTTGTGTGTGGTACTTGTTTTGCAGAGCCGGACACGTTCTTTGTGTTCGAAGGCTATTTTGAAATATTCGGAGAAGGAACCAGCCTTGCAATGTCGAAGACAACCTGTGCGCCGGACACCACGTCATTGAAGCCTGGTTCAGGGGCTACTTAGGGAGTCCTAGATTAAGGGGTCCTCGGGCGTCCGGACTGTGCAACATGGGCCGGACTGATGGGCCGTGAAGATACAAGACAGAAGACTCTCTCCCGTGTCCGGATAGGACTCTCCTTGGTGTGGATGGCAAGCTTGGCATTCGGATATGAAGATTCCTTTCTCTGTAACCGACTTTGTATAACCCTAGTCCCCTCCAGTGTCTATATAAACCGGAGGGTTTAGTCCGTAGAGGCAATAATAATCATACAGGCTAGACTTCTAGGGTTTTAGCCATTACGATCTCGTGGTAGATCAACTCTTGTAATACTCATATTCATCAAGATCAATCAAGGAGGAAGTAGGGTATTACCTCCATAGAGAGGGCCCGAACCTGGGTAAACATCGTGTCCCCCGTCTCCTGTTACCATCGACCTTAGACGCACAGTTCGGGACCCCCTACCCGAGATCCGCCGTTTTTGACGCCGACAATGATATGGAAGATTCTAGAACAAAGGAGAAGCACTTGTGTTTTGAGGTTTGTGCATTATGCATGCTTAAGTTCAACCATGGAGTCTGCTAGAGTGTACATGTGGCAAAATCCGGTGGGGGGCTAGAACATGGTGCGAGGGGCCAAGTGGAGGGAGACTATTAAGGAGTGCACAAGTGCGAGATCGATATTTAAAGAGAGGGGGCGAGAACGTGCGCTATTGCGTGCAGTGGCGGAGCCATGAAAAATAAATGAGCTAGGGGGCCAAGCATTGCTAATCCTTTACGAGGACGGCCAATTCATCAACTTAAACCATTTTACCAGCAATTGTCTAATGATCACATTCATATTAGCCTCGATATATAGTGATGTTAGGGGGTGGGGCAGGGCCCTTGCTGCCCCCTGTCTTCGCTACTGTGCGCGCATCTAAGAGATGAAGCGGAAGGCATGGATGATGAGAGGGGGACGTTAGATATATAATTAATGTGGGTGTATTAGCTATGTAATCCTATAGAGAGAGGTATAGATTGATCGATGTGGACGTGGGAAAGAGGGTGAGACCTCACTAGATATATAGATTGATCGGTTTGTGTGGAAACTGTGAAAGACCTAGGTATATATACACACACATAGAGGAACATCGATCGTTGCGCATGCACGTGAGAGATAAAGAATGCCCGATATGATGGAGAGGGGGAGGTGTGTGTGTGTGCATGCATGGGAGACCGACCTGAAGAAAAAGATTGCATGTGTGCGATGGATAATGCCGACTGGTGGTGTGTGTGCATGCATGCACGAGAGAAAGTTAGTGATACAATTATAAAGAGAAGACGACTGTGTGGGTGTAAAAGACTAGGTGAGGTCATAATCAATGTAAAGTTGAATTCAAATATTTGAATAAGATATCATGATGCTTGAAACCCATGCATGCATGAATATAACTTAGATATGCGTGGTGTGGTTTGGAAACGAGCATGTTGTACTATATACACATTGAACAAGGTCAGACTGATTTGAATTTGAGATACCAATGGCAGACATTGTTTGGCCACATTGCATCCGTGCATGGACACACTATTCTAATTGGAGATGATGGGTGGCTTTCGCATCACATATCTATATCTATACCCCTATATATTATAATTTATATTTTTTTATATAGTGTGCGGATAACTTTAACTTTGAAAGATGGTCGTTGGATGAAGTCAATCCGATGGTGCAGAGATGGGACATTTGAGCACTACTGGTCATTGGATATCATCTAGATTCCACCAGATTTTGCCACATGTACAATCTAGAAGACTCCATGGCTGAACTTAAGCATACTACACAAACCTCAAAACACAAGCACTTCTTGTTTGATCTAGAATCTTACGTATCAGAATTGCCCAAATGTTTTTCTACATGATTTGCCATTATTTGTTTTTTACTTTATGCTTTACAATGCACAATTCCATGAATCTTAAAGTAAATTAGCTTTCTTATAAAAACTAGATGATTTTGAATGAAATGAACTATAGGAATTAAATGAACATCTACATCATGCATATATGACTCAAAGCTTACATGCTATAATGTGGTATTTATTCATAATTGGTTGCCAAATCTCATGCGTGCAATGCACGTGTACCTTACTAGTCTAAATGGTGTTTGTGTGTGCATTGTGCATGTTAAACACATTGTACGTAGTATCATGCACGGTTTAGATTCCGAACATCAAGCTAGAGCATACATGTACTATGATTTGAATTCAACATAAAATGGATACATATATTTGAATTTGAGATCGTATGTACATGTAGTTCGTATTTATATAGGAATTTACTTCTCCTATATTCATGTCATGTGTTGTGAAGGTAATATTTAGATGGTTGTATAACTAACCCGAGTACAATCCCATTCAAACAGGGAAAATGTACTCAAATTTAGTCCATATGCTAGACAACACACATTGTTTTTTTATTGTTGAGGGAAGTGCAAATTGTTTTGGTACTGTACACATTATGTTTGTGTCCCGATTTTTTTAGTTTTTTGTTGTATTTGAATGCATTTCTAGTAATATAGTAAAACGGGACATGGCTCTCTCTAGTGATGAGGTGCGAATTGTCTTTTTTTGGGTACATAAGCTTGTTCTCCCGAAATTTCAAGCCGCGCCTTGTTATGCCGAAATTTCAAGCTAGCATCTCTGTCTATCGTGCTGCGAAACTCCCGCCTCTTCAAACCACGCCTTGTTACCCCGAAATATTTAAGATATATCTTTGTCTCATTGTGCTCCGAAAACTCCCTCCATCTCAACCCGCGCCTTGCTATCCCAAAATTACAACGCGCACGAAAACTCCCACCTCCTGTGAAATCCCGACACGCGAAATGCCTGTGATACCCCTGAACCGAAAGAACCGCCTAGCTCAAATCGGTGGGGGTACTTTCGTAACTTACCCCATGTTTCGGACAAGCGCGTCCATAAGCCATAATTCCCCACTCCCATCCCATCAGCCCACCCATTCATACACCGAGGCCGTGAAAACCCGCGAAGCCCCACACCCTCCTCCGTCCGCCACCCAGCCGGAGCCTCTTCCCCGACGACGTCGTCCACAACAACACCTCGACGTCCCTCATCCACCGTACCGGATGAGGATCCGTTGTTCACCTCCAAGGAGCTGCCCCGTCGTTCCCTTCGTCTTTCGCGCCACCTCCATTCCCACACCGCTGTCTTCACCTGCACCACCGGAAGAGCAGCATCATCACCGTTTCCTCGGAAGAAGCTGAGGCCTAATCGGCGCCACCAAAGAGGCTGTACACTAATCGCCGCATTTTCTTCTTGATTCGATCTCACGGTGCTGCCGGCGCTCGGTCCCGAGCCGACATGGCCGGCCACTTCCTCCACGGCGTGCTCCCTCGGCGGCGACGTCCACATCAGTCGGAGCTGCTGCTGCTTTAGCTCTCATTCACGGTGCTGCTCTGCTCTTGCTCTCGGTCCCCTACCTGGTCCGCTCTCGCTATTGCTCTTGCTCGCGCTACTGCTCTCGCTCTTGCTCTTGCTTGCGATGTTGCTCTGATTTGGCTACACTTCAGTCGACTGAATCAACTTTTGTGTCAGTTGTTTTTTAGGGGGTGGGGGGCTCGCCAGAGTTAAGGAAGAACCAGCCGCAGCGGGGAGGGGGGCTCACCGGGGAGGTACCCCACTATGTGCCTTAGGGTTCAGGGTGGGGGCGGTGGTCGTCGGCTGTGTCGTGGGGATCGCCGGAGAAAAAGCTCGGCACAGGGGGGCCTAGAGGGTTGGCCGGGGCAACGGCGGACCGGCGGTGGGGAGAGGATTCGGGGCAGGCGGGGTGGCGCACCGCCAGCCATGGGCGGCGGGGGGTGGCAGTTTGGCCCATGGTGGCTGGTGGCTCAGGGGAGTGGAGGTTGAAGATGAACTGCAGGCCCTTGATTTCGTATCCAACGGCTGGAAAATCGACTAACCAGAGATGAAAAAGTCAGTCGACTGACATGTAGCCTCACCCTGATGCTGCTACATAACCAGCTGCCCCGGCTCTCGCACGCGCTGCTGCTACTGCTTTTCTGCTACTGGTGCGTTCAGTTTTGACAGTAAAATTCAGTTTTGACAGTTAAGTTCAGTTTCGACAGTTAAATTCAGTTTCGACAGCTAAGTTTAGAGATGAGAGGCTGATGTATTTTACATCTAGCACTTTGTGGTTATGTATTTTATGTCATCTATTGGAGATGCTATTAGAATTCCACTCAGTTTAACGTTGTCTCTCTTGTCCCGCTTCAGCCTCGGCGTCGTACAACTCACCGAAGCTGCTCCAATGACGAAACCCTCCATCACAGCGGAGCAGTACCGGGCTCCATCTCCAGATGCCTAAGATCTTCTTCCCCTCCTCCGAAAGCCAAGTCAGCTGGAGCATCCTCACCGACCAACCAAATCATGCTGAGATCGACATGGCTTCACCAAAGAGGTTGTACACTTGTCGCATCTCTTTTTTACTCTACATGTTATATATATTGTCCACTGAGCACACGTAGTAACGTGAAATACAATTATTTTATCCTACTATATGACAAGCAGTGAGGTACCAGGCAACTTAGCTATCCGTGATGGACTCTCTTGAACGCCATCATTATTTATCTCTGCGTGTTTGAGCTGTGCATTTGTCGATGGGCCTGGGAGTTGAGCTAGTAGGGCAGTGGCATGGGTCCAAAGTAGTAGAAGTAGCACAAAAACATTTTTTGAGTGTAGTCTTTTCCTTGCTGAAGCCTGCCTACTAGAATTGCCAGTGCTTGAAAGGAAAATTGAAGGAAAAAGCATAGGAATTGGAAAGTTTCCTATGGTACTATTATTCATGAATTTGGTTCAAAGGAATGGAGCAAAGGAAAACTGTAGGATTTGTTCCTTTAGTGTCTTGAAAGAAAAACCGTAGGAATTTTAATTTCCACTTGTCCTCCTTTTCAAATTCCTATTCATGAAGCACAAGACTAAGAGATAGTAGCATAATAGCATTATAACCGTACATTTTTTGTGGTTTGACTTAATCTCACCATGCTTCATTGCATCCTATGATCTTCCGATTCTTGTGAACCAACACCCAGATTGGAAGAAATCCTTTGTTTTTAAATTCTTTATTTTGCATGTTCATTCCTATCCTATTCCTGTCTATTTCCTATCCCTGCATTGTTAGAATTCTCAAATTCGAACAAGCCCTTACACAATTACTTCTGTTACAGATATGTGTCAAAGAAAACCTTCTGTGGTTTGTCCTGCTCCTGCTGCGCTGTGTTCCACCCCAGCTCAGCTGCTCCAACGACGGAAGGGTTCACCACAGCAGGGATCCGCTCTCCAGATTGTCTTTCGCCGCCTTAGATCTTCTTCCCCGCCGCCGGCAGCCACGACAACTGCATTACCATCATCAACTGAGCATATGACCTTGCGGACTACACGGGTCCGCAAGAGAGGTCGCACTCTTCCGTGTCTGCTTACGTTATGCATCACTTAATATGATGACATGCTACTTTATCATCGTGTTCACCTATTAGACTCCGAGTCAGGTCCAAACTAATGCTGAAACTTTAGTTTTTAAATGGTTGTGGGGTACATATTGGGGCAGCAATCAGTACTATCTGGTTAATCTCAGGTGTCTACTATGAGTTTCATGTTGGGTGCAAACAAACGTTAAAGGAGCCATTATCTGTATTTTTTTAACTAAAGCTATTATCTGCCTGCTATCATTGGTTTTGGGTCTATCCACAGTTTGCTACCATCACTCTCGATTTGTGTATGCACTCCTTACATAATCTCACTATGTTTTATTCCTATGCATATCACTGACTGTACACAATGGAACTGAACATGTAGAGCAAAAGAGACGAGCCTTGCACGACAATAAAATTTCATGCAGACGTCGCTCCATGGTGGGCGCAAAGGCAGCCCCCCGTCCACCCATTTCGGATTGAATCAAGAGGAAGATAACTGTTCTGAGGGGGATTCAGAAGGAGAAGACCACTCCTATTTACCCCCTGAGGTCTTCTCTCTAACTTGGCATGCTGATGTTGGTAATATCATGGATATGGTGCCTTGCATTTCTTACTTTATACATCAAATATGCATCTGCTTTGTTTAGACATGCTTTGTGTGAATGCCATATGTTTAGTTTCTTTATCATATAAGTGAATCATGCAATGCCATCTTGTTTAGCCAGGCATCATATATGTGAATTTTGCAATGCCACCCTGGTTAGCCAGTCATCTTATATGTGAATTATATCATGCCATCATTTTTTTTATTACGTGATAAACTTGTCAACAATTTTAGTACGTTCAATTAATCTTCCTGTGCATCAGCCATTCGGCACGGTCATGGAAAAATATGGAGTGGAAACAAGGTCTTCAGAGCAGACAATGCTATCTGACGAAGCACATGTCTTGCTGGTTATGGATAGCTCCTCAGAGGAGGATTCAAAGACAGATGACCAATCCTATCCCCCCCGAGGTGCATGCTCTAACTTGGCAGGGTTATGTTGCTCATATCGTGCATATGGTATCTTGCATTGCTATGTCATTTGCTTAGTTTAGACATGCTTTGTGTGAATGCCACCTGTTTAGTGTCTAATTACCATATATGTGAATTATGCAATGCCATCTTGTTGCAAGGCATTATACATGTGAATTATGCAATGCTATCTTGTTGCAAGGCATTATATATGTGAATTATGCAATGCCATGTTGTTTAGCTAAGCGTCATATATGTGAATTATGTCATGCCATCCTTTTTTTCTATTTCTCGTTGCATTTTTCGACAATGTTTGTATATTCAACTGCTCTTCCTGTGCATCAGCCATTTGAATTGGTGATGGCGAAATCTGGAGTGAAAACAAGGTCTTCAGAGCAGACAATATTGCTACCTGCTGAAGCAGATATCTTGCTGGTTACAGATAGCTCTTCAGAGGAGGATTCAGAGGCAGATTACCAGTCCTATTATCCCCCTGAGGTGTATGCTCAAACTTGGTCAGGTTATATTACTCATATCATGCATATGTTGTATTGCAATGCTTAGTTTTTACATCATATACACAATATTGAATGCCTTCTCCTTAGTTGACACATCATATATGTGATTGCCCTCTGCTCACTTGCTTAGTATATAAATCATATATTTGAATTATATCATGCCATGATGTTTACATAGACAACATGTATCTGAATTATGGCATGCCAACCCATTTTCTAAAGACATAATATAGTTATATCATCTCATCCTGTTTACATAGTCATCATATTTTGAATTATGTCATTCTAACCGTGAATTGTATCATGACATCATGTTTCCATCGACGGCATGTTTGTGATTTATGGCATGCCAACCACTTTAATAGACACATCGTATAGTTATATCATGTCATCATGTTTACATAGTCATCATATTTTGAAGTATGTCATTCTATCATGTTTAGTTAGCCATCATACATGTGAAATTGTGTCATGCTATCCTGTTTAATTAGCCATCATATATGTGAAATTATGTCCTGCTATTCTGTTTGGTTAGACAACATAAATGTGAATTATTTCAAGCCTGTTTTCTTCCCTACTATATACATTGCACCTGTCTATCTTACAATGTCTGTACATTCAATTACTTTTCTTGCTTATCAGCCATTTCAATTGGAGGGGGTGATGGCAGTATCCGTGGGAGTAAAAACACCGTCTTCAGAAAAGATCGTGCTACCTGTCGATGCAGATAGAACCACGGTTGTACTTGCCCAAGAACCAGCCCCAACACACATAACCCATACTCACGTAGATTGTACCCCTACCTAGTTGGATAGAGAACCAGCTACACCCCTTCTAACCCCAACCCCAGCAGATAGTAACCCAGTTCCAGTTGACACAGCACCGTCTCCACCACAGAGAACCCAAACACGAGCAGTTAGTAAGGCAACTGCAGTGCCCAAAGCACGAGGACCACCGATCACTAGTAGAAAAAGGGTCAAATGTCAAGCACATTAGTGTCGGTTTGATTTTGAGCCGGCACTAATGTGTGCATTAGTGCCGGTTCCAACGTCTAGCCGGCCGCTCTCATTAGTACCGGTTCATGGCGAACCTTTAGCACTGGTTCGTGCCATGAACCGGTACTAAAGTGAGTGGTGGCAGGATGTTGTCTGTCCGGGGCCCCTCCAGCACCTTTATTACTGGTTCGTGGCACGAACCGGTGCTAAAGGTTGTCCTACATAAACCCTTCGTCCACCTGAGCTCGCTCTATTCTTCCCCTTTTCCCTCTCCTCTCTATTCTTCCCCTCTTCCTCTCGAGCTCATCACACATTTTTCCCAAAATTTGTCAAGATTTGACGGCCCCATCCATTCAAATGATCACAAAGGTTAGCAACTTTGTCCTTTCATCTCTCATTGCTAGATTAGCTCCTGCAATGCTTTGTATAGTGATTAATTTATGAGTTTAGTAATTTTGGAGGAATTATATGTGCTAGTATTTGATTTATATGCAATTTGAGGTCAAAAATAACACTTAGTTTGCAAATGTAGGTGTGGTTTACTTAGTGCCTTCTAAATCTCCGTCGGAACCACCGTCGATCGCCCGCACCGTCCCGTCGCCGGCACCACCTTGTGGTGAGCCTCTTGTTCATGAATGTTTTACATTACCAAATTGATGTTTGTGTGATTTGGATATATAGTTACTCGTATAATTATCTTACCCGTACGTTGTTTGTTATACATAGTGCCATGGTTTTGATATCCGTCCCCGTCGGCCCTCGTCCTTGTTATGATTCGGATGTGGTATATTCTCTTTTAAAACTAGTTGTTGCAGTTCGTGTTTATGACAAATTATGCCCATCAAGTTGACATAGATATTTTTATCTAGGAGGTATGTGAACCAGAAATTCCAACCGACCCTATTGTCGAGAGGTTAAATTTAGTTGAAAGAGAAAACGAGTATTTGAAAGAAAAATTGAAAAGAATTGAAGGGGAGAAGATGGAATTGGAGTTGCATGTTGTTGATGTCGTCGATGACCACAAGATCAAGATGGAGAAAATGCGCTTGAAGATTAGAAAGATTGGAAAATATGCCATTGATAGTGAAGCTTGGTATCATTATGCTGTTGGATAAATTGTTACCTTAGTCGCGATCTTGATCGCATTTGTTGTTGCATTTAAATGCTTTAGCTAGAGAGTTATTCGTTTGTTGCATTTAAGTGTTGTATGAACTATATATATGTATGAACTTGTATTAATTTGGTCTTTTCGGTGTTGTGTAATGAAGATGAGCCGACAATGGATGTATGATGACCGATGCTCTCCAGAGTTCATTAATGGCGTGCATACTTTTCTGCTTGCGGCTGTGGCAAACAAGCGGGCGGATGGTTTTATGCCTTGTCCATGTGCTGTCTGTAAGAATGATCACAATTACTCTACGTCAAGAACCATTCACGTCCACCTATTTAAGTCCGGTTTCATGCCCCACTATAATGTTTGGACCAAGCACGGAGAAAGAGGGGTTATGAGGGAAGAAGCTGAAGAAGAGGCATTAGATGAGCCCGCTGATGATCTAGGTCGGGCCATTGCCGATGCAAAGAGAAACTGCGCAAGTGATTTGGAGAAGAAGAAGTTGCAGCGCATGTTAGAGGATCACAAGAAATTGTTGTACCCGAATTGCGAAGCTAACAAGAAAAAGTTGGGCACCACACTGGAATTGCTGCAATGGAAGGCAGAGAATGGTGTATCTGACAAAGGATTTGGAAATTAAAGTTGCTGGTAATGATAAAGAATATGCTTCCAAAGGACAACGAATTGCCCGAGAGTACGTATGAAGCAAAGAAGGCTATCTGCCCTCTAGGGTTAGAGGTGCAGAAGATACATGCATGCCCTAATGACTGCATCCTCTACCGCGGTGTGTACGAGGATTTCAACGCTTGCCCGGTATGCGGTGCATTGCACTACAAGATCAGCCGCGATGACCCTGGTGATGTCGAGGGCGAGCGCCCCGGGAAGAAGATTCCTGCCAAGGTGATGTGGTGTGCTCCTATAATACCACGGTAGAAATGTTTGTTCCAAAACAAAGAGCATGCCAAGGCGATGCGATGGCGCAGAGAAAACCGTAAGAAAGACGGAAAGTTGAGAGTACCCGCTAACGGGTCGCAGTGGAGAAAAATAGAGAGAAAGTACGGGAAGGAGTTTGCAGATGACACAAGGCATTAATCCTTTTGGGGAGCAGAGCAGCAACCATAGCACCTGGCATGTGACTCTATGTTTGTATAACCTTCCTCCTTGGTTGTGCATGAAGCGGAAGTTCATTATGATGCCAGTGCTCATCCAAGGCCCTAAGCAACCCGGCAACGACATTGATGTATACCTAAGGCCATTAGTTGAAGAACTCTTACAGCTGTGGAATGGAACAGGTGTACGTTCGTGGGATGAGCACATGGGGGAAGAGTTTGCGTGACCCTGCTTGGCTTCTTGGGCGTGTATGGGAAGACAAAAGATACACCTGAGGCACGGGAGGACCAGCAACGTATGCACGGAAAAGACGGCATACATCAGGGTCATGCCAGCTACGCTCTTACCAAAGAAGAGAAGGAAATCTTCTTTGAATGCCTGCTCAGTATTAAGGTACCGTCTTGTTGGGGAACGTAGTAATTTCAAAAATTTCCTACGAACAAGCAAGATCATGGTGATGCATAGCAACGAGAGGGGAGAGTGTTGTCCACGTACCCTCGTAGACCAAAAGCGGAAGCGTTAACACAACGCGGTTGATGTAGTCGTACGTCTTCACGATCCGACCGATCAAGTACCGAACGCACGGCACCTCCGAGAACGCACGACATCTTTACGTCTCGGCCATTTCGAGACTCCTCGTCATGTCCCCGATCTCATACGGGACTCCGAACTCCTTTGGTACATCAACATACATAAACTCATAATAAAACTGTCATCGTAACGTTAAGCGTGCGGACCCTACGGGTTCGAGAACTATGTAGACATGACCGAGACACCTCTCCTGTCAATAACCAATAGCGGAACCTGGATGCTCATATTAGTCCTACATATTCTACGAAGATCTTTATCGGTCAGACCGCATAACAACATACGTTGTTCCCTTTGTCATCGGTATGTTACTTGCCCGAGATTCGATCGTCGGTATCTCGATACCTAGTTCAATCTCGTTACCGGCAAGTCTCTTTACTCGTTCCGTAATACATCATCCCGCAACTAACTTATTAGTTATAATGCTTGCAAGGCTTATAGTGATGTGCATTACCGAGTGGGCCCAAAGATACCTCTCCGACAATCAGAGTGACAAATCCTAATCTCGAAATACGCCAACCCAACAAGTACCTTTGGAGACACCTGTAGAGCACCTTTATAATCACCCAGTTACGTTATGACGTTTGGTAGCACACAAAGTGTTCCTCCGGTAAACGGGAGTTGCATAATCTCATAGTCATAGGAACATGTATAAGTCATGAAGAAAGCAATAGCAACATACTAAACGATCGAGTGCTAAGCTAACGGAATGGGTCAAGTCAATCACGTCATTCTCCTAATGAGATGATCCCGTTAATCAAATGACAACTCATGTCTATGGCTTGGAAACATAGCCATCTTTGATTAACGAGCTAGTCAAGTAGAGGCATACTAGTGACACTCTGTTTGCCTATGTATTCACACATGTATTATGTTTCCGGTTAATACAATTCTAGCATGAATAATAAACATTTATCATGATATAAGGAAATAAATAATACTTTATTATTGCCTCTTGGGCATATTTCCTTCAGTCTCCCACTTGCACTAGAGTCAATAATCTAGTTCACATCGCCATGTGATTTAACATCAATAGTTCACATCACCATGTGATTAACACCCATAGTTCACATCGTCATGTGGCCATCACCCAAAGGGTTTACTAGAGTCAATAATATAGTTCACAACGCTATGTGATTAACACCCAAAGAGTACTAAGGTGTGATCATGTTTTGATTGTGAGATAATTTTAGTCAACAGGTCTGTCACATTCAGATCCGTAAGTATTTTGCAAATTTCTATGTCTACAATGCTCTGCACGGACCTACTCCAGCTAATTGCTCCCACTTTCAATTTTTATCTAGACCGAGACTTAGAGTCATCTAGATTAGTTTCAAAACTTGCATCGACGTAACCCTTTACGACGAACCTTTTGTCACTTCCATAATCGAGAAACATATCCTTATTCCACTAAGGATAATTTTGACCGCTGTCCAGTGATCTACTCCTAGATCACTATTGTGCTCCCTTGCCAAAATTAGTGTAGGGTATACAATAGATCTAGTACACAGCATGGCATACTTTATAGAACCTATGGCCAAGGCATAGGGAATGACTTTCATTCTCTTTCTATCTTCTGCCGTGGTCGGGCTTTGAGTCTTACTCAATTTCACACCTTGTAACACAGGCAAGAACTCTTTCTTTGATTGTTCTATTTTGAACTACTTCAAAATCTTGTTAAGGTATGTACTCATTGAAAAAACTTATCAAGCGTCTTGATCTATCTCTATAGATCTTGATGCTCAATATGTAAGCAGCTTCACCGAGGTCTTTCTTTGAAAAACTCCTTTCAAACACTCCTTTATGCTTTGCAGAATAATTCTACATTATTTCCGATCAACAATATGTCATTCACATATACTTATCAGAAATGCTGTAGTGCTCCCACTCACTTTCTTGTAAATATAGGCTTCACCGCAAGTCTGTATAAAACTATATCCTTTGATCAATTTATCAAAGCATATATTCCAACTCCGAGATGCTTGCACCATTCCATAGATGGATCGCTGGAGCTTGCATATTTTGTTAGCATTTTTAGGATTGACAAAACCTCCTGGTTGCATCATATACAACTCTTCTTTAATAAATCCATTAAGGAATGCAGTTTTGTTTATCCATTTGCCATATTTCATAAAATGCGGCAGTTGCTAACATGATTCAGACAGACTTAAGCATAGATACGAGTGAGAAACTCTCATCGTAGTCTACAACTTGAACTTGTTGAAAACCTTTTTGCGACAATTCTAGCTTTGTAGACAGTAACACTACTATCATTGTCTGTCTTCCTCTTGAAGATCCATTTAATCTCAATGGCTCGCCGATCATTGGGCAAGTCAATCAAAGTCCATACTTTGTTGTCATATATGGATCTTATCTCAGATTTCATTGCCTCAAGCCATTTCGCAGAATCTGGGCTCATCATCGCTTCCTCATAGTTCGTAGGTTCGTCATGGTCAAATAACATGACCTCCAGAATAGGATTACCGTACCACTCTGGTGTGGATCTCACTCTGGTTTACCTACGAGGTTTGGTAGTAACTTGATCTGAAGTTACATGATCATCATCATTAACTTCCTCACTAATTGGTGTAGGAGTCACAGGAACAGATTTCTGTGATGAACTACTTTCCAATAAGGGAGCAGGTACAGTTACCTCATCAAGTTCTACTTTCCTCCCACTCACTTCTTTCGAGAGAAACTCCTTCTCTAGAAAGGATCCATTCTTAGCAACGAATGTCTTGCCTTCGGATCTGTGATAGAAGGTGTACCCAACTGTCTCCTTTGGGTATCCTATGAAGACACATTTCTCCGATTTGGGTTTGAGCTTATCAGGATGAAACCTTTTCACATAAGCATCGCAATCCCAAACTTTAAGAAATGACAACTTTGGTTTCTTGCCAAACCACAGTTCATAAGATGTCGTCTCAACGGATTTAGATGGTACCCTATTTAATGTGAATGCAGCTGTCTCTAATGCATAACCCCAAAATGATAGTGGTAGATCGGTAAGAGACATCATATATCGCACCATATCAAATAAAGTACGGTTATGATGTTCGGACACACCATTACACCGTGGTGTTCCAGGTGGCGTGAGTAGTGAAACTATTTCACATTGTTTTAACTGAAGGCCAAACTCGTAACTCAAATACTCTTCTCCACGATCAGATCGTAGAAACTTTATTTTCTTGTTACGATGATTTTCTGCTTCACTCTGAAATTATATGAACTTTTCAAATGTTTCAGACTTCTGTTTCATTAAGTAGATATACCCATATCTGCTCAAATCATCTGTGAAGGTCAGAAAATAATGATACCTGCTACGAGCCTCAATATTCATCGGACTACATACATCTGTATGTATGATTTCCAACAAATCTGTTGCTCTCTCCATAGTTCCGGAGAAAGGCGTTTTAGTCATCTTGCCCATGAGGCACGGTTCGCAAGCATCAAGTGATTCATAATCAAGTGATTCCAAAATCCCATCAGTATGGAGTTTCTTCATGCGCTTTACACCAATATGACCTAAAAGGCAGTGCCACAAATAAGTTGCACTATCATTATTAACTTTGCATCTTTTGGCTTCATTATTATGAATATGTGTATCACTACAATCGAGATCCAACAAACCATTTTATTGGGTGTATGACCATAGAAGGCTTTATTCATGTAAACAGAACAACAATTATTCTCTAATTTAAATGAATAACCGTATTGCAACAAACATGATCAAATCATATTCATGCTCAACGCAAACACCAAATAACACTTATTTAGTTTCAACACTAATCCCGAAAGTATAGGGAGTGTGCGATGATGATCATATCAATCTTGGAATTACTTCCAACACACATCGTCACCTCGCCTTTTACTAGTCTCTGTTTATTCTGCAACTCCCGTTTCGAGTTACTACTCTTAGCAACTGAACCAGTATCAAATACCGAGGGGTTGCTATAAACACTAGTAAACTACACATCAATAACATGTATATCCAATATACCTTTGTTCACTTTGCCATCCTTCTTATCCACCAAATAGTTGGGGTAGTTCCGCTTCTAGTGACCAGTCCCTTTGCAGTAGAAGCACTTAGTCTCAGGCTTAGGTACAGACTTGGGCATCTTCACTTGAGTAGCAACTTGCTTGACGTTCTTTTTGAAGTTCCCCTTCTATCCCATTGCCCTTTTCTTGAAACTAGTGGTCTCGTCAACCATCAACACTTGATGTTTTTCTTGATTTCTCCCTTCGTCGATTTCAGCATCACGAAGAGCTCGGGAATTACTTTCATCATCCTTTGCATACTATAGTTCATCATGAAGTTCTATTAACTTGGTGATGGTGACTAGAGAATTCTGTCAATCACTATTTTATCTGGAAGATTAACTCCCACTTGATTCAAGCGATTGTAGTACCCAGACAATCTGAGCACATGCCCACTGCTTGAGCTATTCTCCTCCATCTTTTAGCTGTAGAACTTGTTGGAGACTTCATATCTCTCAACTCGGGTATTTGCTTGAAATATTAACTTTCAACTCCTGGAACATCTCATATGGTCCATGACGTTCAAAACGTCTTTGAAGTCCCGATTCTAAGCCGTTAAGCATGGTGCACTAAACTATCAAGTAGTCATCATATTGAGCTAGCCAAACGTTCATAACGTCTGCATCTGCTCCTGCAATAGGTCTGTCACCTAGCGGTGCATCAAGGACATAATTCTTCTGTGCAACAATGAGGATAATCCTCAGATCACGGATCCGATTCGCATCTTTGCTACTAACATCTTTCGACATAATTTTTCTCTAGGAACATATCAAAAATAAACACAGGGAAGCAACAGCGCGAGCTATTGATTTACAACATAATTTGCAAAATACTATCAGGACTAAGTTCATGATAAATTTAAGTTCAATTAATCATATTACTTAAGAACTCCCACTTAGATAGACATCCCTCTAATCCTCTAAGTGATCACGTGATCCATATCAACTAAACCATGTCCGATCATCACGTGAGATGGAGTAGTTTCAATGGTGAACATCACTATGTTGATCATATCTACTATATGATTCACGCTCGACCTTTCGGTCTCCGTGTTCCGAGGCCATATCGGCATATGCTAGGCTCGTCAAGTTTAACCTGAGTATTCCGCGTGTGCAACTGTTTTGCACCCGTTGTATTTGAACGTAGAGCCTATCACACCCAATCATCACGTGGTGTCTCAGCACGAAGAACTTTCGCAACGGTGCATACTCAGGGAGAACACTTTTATCTTGAAATTTTAGTGAGAGATCATCTTATAATGCTACCGTCAATCAAAGCAAGATAAGATGCATAAAAGATAAACATCACATGCAATCAATATAAGTGATATGATATGGCCATCATCATCTTGTGCTTGTGATCTCCATCTCCGAAGCACCGTCATGATCACCATCGTCACAGGCGCGACACCTTGATCTCCATCGTAGTACCGTTGTCGTCTCGCCAACTTATTGCTTTTCCGACTATCGCTACCGCTTAGTGATAAAGTAAAACAATTACATGGCGATTGCATTGCATACAATAAAGCGACAACCATATGGCTCCTGCCAGTTGCCGATAACTCGGTTACAAAACATGATCATCTCATACAATAAAATATAGCATCATGTCTTGACCATATCACATCACAACATGCCCTGCAAAAACAAGTTAGACGTCCTCTACTTTGTTGTGGCAAGTTTTACGTGGCTGCTACGGGCTTAGCAAGAACCGTTCTTACCTACGCATCAAAACCACAACAATAGTTTATCAAGTTGGTGCTGTTTTAACCTTCGCAAGGACCGGGCGTAGCCACACTTGGTTCAACTAAAGTGAGAGAGACAGACACCCGCCAGTCACCTTTAAGCAACGAGTGCTCGCAACGGTGAAACCAGTCTCGCGTAAGCGTACGCGTAATGTCGGTCCAGGCCGCTTCATCTCACAATACCGCTGAACCAAAGTATGACATGCTGGTAAGCAGTATGACTTATATCGCCCACAACTCACTTGTGTTCTACTCGTGCATAGCATCAACGCATAAAACCAGGCTCGGATGCCACTGTTGGGGAACGTAGTAATTTCAAAAATTTCCTACGAACACGCAAGATCATGGTGATGCATAGCAATGAGAGGGGAGAGTGTTGTCCACGTACCCTCGTAGACCGAAAGCGGAAGCGTTAACACAACGCGGTTGATGTACTCGTACATCTTCACGATCCGACCGATCAAGTACCAAAGGCACGGCACCTCCGAGTTCAGCACACATTCAGCTCGATGACGTCCCTCGAACTCCGATCCAGCCGAGCTTTGAGGAGAGTTCCATCAGCACGACGGCGTGGTGACGATGATGATGTTCTACCGATGCAGGGCTTCGCCTAAGCACCGCTACGATATTATCGAGGTGTAATATGGTGGAGGGGGGCACCGCACACGGCTAAGAGATCAATAGTTCAATTATTGTGTCTATGGGGTGCCCCCTGTCCCCGTATATAAAGGAGCAAGGAGGAGGCAGCCGGCCAAGGGGAGAGGCGCGCCAAGGGGGGACTCCTACTCCCATCGGGAGTAGGACTCCTCCTTTCCTTGTTGGAGTAGGAAAAAGGGAAGGGAGAAGGAGAAAGAAGGAAGGGGGCGCCCCCCCTCCATAGTCCAATTCGGACTAGTCCATGGGGAGGGGTGCGGCCACCCTTTGGGGCCTTTCTCTCCTTTCCCGTATGGCCCATTAAGGCCCAATACGAATTCCCGTAACTCTCCGGTACTCCGAAAAATACCCGAATCACTCGGAACCTTTCCGAAGTCCGAATATAGTCGTCCAATATATCGATCTTTACGTCTCGGACATTTCGAGACTCCTCGTCATGTCCCCGATCTCATCAGGGACTCCGAACTCCTTCGGTACATCAACATACATAAACTCATAATAAAACTGTCATCGTAACGTTAAGCGTGCAGACCCTACGGGTTCGAGAACTATGTAGACATGACCGAGACACCTCTCCTGTCAATAACCAATAGCGGAACCTGGATGCTCATATTGGTTCCTACATATTCTACGAAGATCTTTATCGGTCAGACCGCATAACAACATACGTTGTTCCCTTTGTCATCGGTATGTTACTTACCCGAGATTCGATCGTCGGTATCTCGATACCTAGTTCAATCTCGTTACAGGCAAGTCTCTTTACTCGTTCCGTAATACATCATCCCGCAACTAACTCATTAGTTACAATGCTTGCAAGGCTTATAGTGATGTGCATTACCGAGTGGGCCCAGAGATACCTCTCCGACAATCGGAGTGACAAATCCTAATCTCGAAATACGCCAACCCAACAAGTACCTTTGGAGACACCTGTAGAGCACCTTTATAATCACCCAGTTACATTATGACGTTTGGTAGCACACAAAGTGTTCCTCCGGTAAACGGGAGTTGCATAATCTCATAGTCATAGGAACATGTATAAGTCATGAAGAAAGCAATAGCAACATACTAAACGATCGAGTGCTAAGCTAACGGAATGGGTCAAGTCAATCACGTCATTCTCCTAATGAGGTGATCCCGTTAATCAAATGACAACTCATGTCTATGTCTAGGAAACATAACCATCTTTGATTAACGAGCTAGTCAAGTAGAGGCATACTAGTGACACTCTGTTTGTCTATGTATTCACACATGTATTATGTTTCCGGTTAATACAATTCTAGCATGAATAATAAACATTTATCATGATATAAGGAAATAAATAATTCTGTATTATTGCCTCTAGGGCATATTTCCTTCAGTCTCCCACTTTATTATTGCCTCTAGAGCATGATTAACATTTTGGGTCCTGTATTTCTACACAATATGTTACCCTATGAGAGGTCCATGGGAGTCTTAAAGAAATATGTTCATAACCGTGCTAGGCCAGAAGGAAGCATCTCCAAGGGCCATGAAAATGAGGAGGTCATTGAGTTTTGTATTGACTTTATTCCTGACCTTAAGCCGATTGGTGTTCCTGAATCGCGGCATAAGGGCAGACTGGATGGAAAAGGCTCACTAGGAGGGAATCAAATAATATGTATGGACGGACATTCTCTCACTGAAGCACACTACACAGTTCTACAGAATTCCGCCTTGGTGGCTCCGTATATGGATGAACACAAGAATTTTCTACGCTCCAAACACCTGGAGCGGTCTGATGACTGGATTACACGTGAACAAACCAGGAGTTTCGCTGGCTGGTTGCAGACACGTACCATGCCTGACGCCTCTATTGAAGATGACCTGTACTTGCTGTCCCAGTTACCATCTTCGAATATAATGACTTTCAAAGGATACGAGATAAATGGTAATACATTTTACACGATCGCCCAAGATAAGAAGAGCACCAAGCAAAATAGTGGTGTCCGCTTTGATGCAACAACCAAGACGGGAAAGGAAACATATTATGGTTACATAGAGGACATATTGGAACTTGACTTTGGATGTGATTTGAAGGTCCCTTTGTTTCGGTGCAAATGGGTCAATATGACACGAGGCGGGGTAACGGAAGACCCGCAGTACGGAATGACAACAGTGGATCTCAACAATCTTGCGTATGCAGACGAACCATTCGTCCTAGCCAATGATGTGGCACAGGTTTTCTATGTGAAGGACATGTCTACCAAGCCAAGAAATAGAAAAGATAAGGAAGCGAATGCATCATACGATGAGCCAAAGCGCCACATAGTTCTTTCTGGGAAGAGAAACATTGTGGGAGTGAATGACAAGACAGACATGTCAGAAGATTATGAAAAGTTTGATGAAATTGCTCCATTCAGAGTGAATATTGACCCGAGCATCCGGTTAAATGATGAAGATTTTCCATGGCTACGACGCAAAGGGACACACGCGAAGAAAAAGTTTCACACCCAAAGATCTGCGATGTGATCGGCTTCACTATCATCACTTTCTTCTGTGTTTCACACCCAGGAGGAAATCTCTATAATAGTTGGGGTAGTTATGTGTTTTAGCATTTGAAACGCGAAGAAATTTTATGTGCAAACAAATTTTTTCATGCATTTACTGATTTTTTCAGCTAAATGACCCTGAAATTGAAAAGCACTTGAAATGAACTCAGAAAAGGTTGAAAGTTGGCATGGTATCATAATTTCACCCACATAGCATGTGCAAAAAAGTAGAGAGGGTTACCGCAAAAACTGGATGCACTTCGTGTACAAAATGGACAATCTCTTTCGAAGTATATGCGTTTCGCACGAAAACTCATCTGTTACAAAGGCATTTTATTTTTTAAATAACCTAGGCATTTATCAAATTGAATATAATGATAAAACACACTAATATTAAACATAAGAAAAATGAATCACTGAAAAATCTATTTTCAAAGTTAAGTTATTCATAAACTAGTGATTCACACAAATTTCAAATAATTCAAAATTTAAACTATTCATATTTGAAAACTACCGGCACTAACAAAAAGTTTGTAATTTTTTGTACATAAAGCAAAAATATTCACAAAGAAACTCTAAATACAGCAAAAAACAACTCAAAAATAAATAAAACAAAAATAAATAAAGCAAAAAAATAAGAAAATAAAAAAGCCCATCTACTGGGCCAGAGCGGCCTGCATACGACTAGAAACCGAATGTGTTGTTGGGCCAGGATGCAGGCCCGCAAAGGCCCAGTAGGCCCACAGGGCAGCACAGAACAGGTTGGCCCTGTAAGCCTGCTTTGGAGAGGAGCTCGAGAGAGCTACCGCACTGGGGCTTATAAACCAGTGCGGACGCCCCTCGGCTAGCGAGGTGGGACTAAACTTGCCGCACCGCACCTGCGCCAGCGCACCCCTTTAGTACCGGGTCGTGGCTCCAACCAGTACTAAAGGGTGGCCCTTTAGTACCGGTTGGAGCCACCAACCTCTTTAGTACCGGTTGGAGCCACCACAGGTTGGTGGCTCCAACCGGTACTAAAGGATGGTTCTATATAAGAAAACACTTCAAAATTTCGTCAGTTTCTCATCTCTCCCTCTGCTTCTTCTCCTCTTCCCCGTCGCCGCCGCCCCTCGTCACCGCCCCCGTCGCCGTCCGTCGCCGCCCCCGTCGCCGTCCGTCTCCGTCGCCGCCCCGGCCGCGTCCCCGTCCCCATCGTCCCCGTCGCCACGCCTCGCCCCGTCGTCCCGCGCGTCGTTATCGCCCGGCCCATCCCCGTCCCCGTCCCCATCGATCCCCTTCGTCACCGCCCGTCGCCGTCCCCGTCGCCTCGCCTCGCCGCCGGTGAGCTCTTGCCCACCGCCATGTCCACACACACACACACATTGTTTTTTAGTTTTTTAGTTATAAATTTTAGTTATAGAAATTTTTCTGTTTTTTAGTTATAGGAATATTAGAAATGTTATAGAAATGTTAGTTATATAGAAATGTTATAAATTTTTCTGGTTTTTAGTTATAGAAATATTTATAAAAATGTTAGCACTTTTTCTGTTTTTTAGTTATAGAAATATTAGAAATGTTATAGAAATGTTAGTTATATAGAAATTTTAGAAATTTTAGAATTAGTGTTAGCTAGATGAATTAGATTAATGTCAAATTGTTAGACGATGATCGATGTTATAATTTTAGTTATAGAAAATTTTAGAATTTGCATATAGAATTTTAGTTAGCACAATCCATTCATTTAAAAAATGTTACTTTTTGCGGGCATATAGTATTTGTTCTCGACGATGCCCGGCCCGCATCCTCGCCGTCGACCCGTTCGCGACGACATCCGGCTGACCCATGTCCGGGACTGGGCTCCGCCGGGCTGGCACTGCGAGGTGCTACCTGGAGGGGCACGCCGCTTGGTGAGGAACCCGGCCTCGGGTCCCGTCGTCGACCCTGATCTCCTTTGGTGGCGTTCGCGTGGGCCACATTCGGTGCAGAGGGAGCTGGCCCCGCCGGAGGTGGTGCGTCGTCGTGTCAGGGAGGAGGACGAGCACGTCCATCGCTACATGGCTGCTATGGACGTCAGGTTCTCCAATACCTGGCAAGTTCTTTGGGCAGATGACCGAACATATGATCCTGTGATGGTTGCTTCTCTTTGGGTGTCCACCGCCCGCGCCCCAGGAACCGCGAGTGGCCTAGATTCTTCTGTAGTATTTGATCTTTATTAGCTACCTAGCCAGTGATGTATTCGATATATAATATTCGAGACGATGTATTCGAGATTATATATATTATTAGAGACGATGTACTCGAGATTATATATTATTCGAGACGATGTATTCAAGATTATATATTATTCGAGACGATGTATTCAAGATTATATATTATTCGAGACGATGCATATTATGTACTATATGATACAATTTTTCCTTATTGATTGCATCCATGCATTGTAATTTGAATACTAAATTGTTTTATATTTCTTCTGTATTAGTTAAATAAAAGCTATGGCGGACAATACCGGCAGAGAGGGAGAAGAGGCCCTGTTCGAGATCATACGCGGCTCTAACAGGCCAGATGATCTGAATGAAGCAGATGACGGCTCCCAATATCTGAACAATACTGGGGAGGGTGATGATAAGATATTCGATCTCAACGACCGAGCTGATGAAGTCATGAACTATGATTATGGTTATGATGATGCAGAGAATGATTATGATGACGAATACAATGTTGATCTTGAAATAACAAAGACTACCGGCGAGGTATATTTATATAAGCAGGCATCTAGTGATCATCACATGTTTTTTTATTTGAAGATATATTAACGAATTGATCTTTCTTCTTTCAGCCCTCCGGATCGAGCAAATCTGCTTATACAGACAGCAGGAAAAAGCGAGGCCCGGGCAAAAAGTTGAAGGAGGGTGTAAAGTACAACATCGATTCCATCAACACTAGTGGCGAACCCCTCATGCCTAAGAACATTGCGAACAAGTTCGTTCGTCAGTGCGGAGTTCTTGTGAAGGACCAACTCCCGATCTCCATTCAAGAATGGAAAGAGCCAAAAACTAAACGTCCAGATGTTACTTGGGTCGACGATAGAGGAAGACAAAAGCTTTGGGAATCTCTGATGGAACATTTCACCCTACCAGATTATTTCACTGATGCAGATGTGCAGAAAGTCAAGGACGCTGCTCTTAAGAAGATGGCAATTGCATTCAACACCCACAAGAAAACTGTATGGGCCAACTACCTCATTGTAGAAAGGAAGACTCCAGAATTCAAGGGAACACTGGAGAAGCAAAGAGAACACTGGCCCACTTTCGTGAAATTCAAGGAATCAGAATTATCTAAGGAACGGTCGAGAAAAAACAAGGCCAATGCCACAAAAAAGACGCAGTTCCATAGGCTGGGGCCAGGTGGCTACGCAGTGGCAATGCCTAAGTGGGATAAGTCTGAGCAAGAGATGGAGGATGCAGGGGTCACTCCGGTTACTAGGAGCTGGCCCCCTAGGTGCAGAACTTGGTTCTATGCCACTACAAAAAAAATATACTTCCGTGATGATACGTGTTTGTCACAGTAGGTCGCGTTTTTTGGCATGCATGTACATCCATGACAAATTTATGACAGAATCAAGATAGTCATACATGTGCTGTCGTAGAAGTGTTCCATGACATTACCAAAATTATCATCACGGAAGTGTCCACTTCCATGACGATAATCGAGCGTCACAGAAGTGCTTTCGTCAAGGGTGACCGACACGTGGCATCCACCGTAACGGAACGTTGTTAAGCTATCGGGTCGGGTTTTGGATCCGATAACCCGTTAACAGCCCCGACCAATGGGGATTTTCCACGTGTAAAATCATCATTGGCTGGAGGAGACACGTGTCAGGTCCGCGTTGGCACAGGTGTCACTCATCCAATGGGCGAGACGTGCCTATGATATGTTGACACGTGGACCGGCCCAACAAGTTTAAATGGGCCGGCCCAACTGAAGGCCCACAAGATTTTGCGGACCATAATGGCCGGCCCAGCTAAAGGGCCACGAGATTTTGCGAACCATAATGGGCTGGCCCAGCTAAAGGCCCACAAGATTTTGCGGGCCATAATGGGCCGGCCTAGGTAAAGGCCCACAAGATTTTTGTGTGCCATAATGGGCCGGCCCAGGTAAAGGCCCACAAGATTCTTGCGGTTCATAATGGGCCGGCCCAGCTAAAGGCCCACGAGATTTCGCCGACATTAATGGGCCGGCCCAGCTATAGGCCCACAAGATTTTGAGGACCCTAGTAGGCCGGCCCATTAACTGGCTGCCATGTTTTGGGCCAAATGCCAGCCCATATTTGATCCGGTCCATTAATGGCCTGCCACGCTCTGGGCCTAATAGTGGCCCATATGAGATCCGGCCCATTAAAAGCCTACCACGTTCTGGGCCAAATTACGGCCCAGATCAGGTCCGGCCCTTTAAGAGGCTTTGGGCTCAATTATGGCCCAAATCAGATTCGGCCCTTCAACTGGACACTATGCTTTTGGGCCCACTTGCTAAAGGCCCACTTAATAATTCGGCCTGATATTAGTTTTGGCCTGTTAAGTGCCCGTTTAACATTTCGGCCAGTTAAAAGCCCGTCATATAGTTGGGCCTAACTACGGCCCGGTTTGCATCCGGCCTGCTCGCAGCTGATATCTGATTGGGCCAAACAAGGACCGAGACAATTTTGGCCTATTAAAAGCCCGTGATTTGATTCGCACAATCATGGGCCGGGGTTCATTTCAGGCTGCTGCCGACCCGTGAGCTGTTCGGCATGTTTCAGGCCCAACCTACATCGTGATTGCATGACGGCCCGATTATGTACCGTAATTTTACGGTTTGGCCGGTTTACTGTGAAGACAGGATGTATATACAGTAAAATAACTGCAGCATCGTGAATAAGAAAAATCCTAGACTATACAATAAAGAAATTACGGCATATTACATCCACTGGCATCAAAGTTCGCCACTATCATAATAAAGCACAAGCAGACAGCAGATTACATACATTGGGCATCAAAGATTGCCACCAGTGCAAATAAACACGCCGACAAAATAATATACAAAACCGACAGCACTTCAATAGAGTTCAAGAAAGGTTAGCCCTGCTGGGGAGCTGCAGCGCAAGCAGCTGAGCAAGATGATGAGACTGCGCTTCTTCAACACTTATATCTTCCTCACTCTGAAAGGTAAACAAGCAGACAGATGACAGGTTTTGCACATAAAAGTATCAGTGCTAACAATTCATCACATTTCTTACTGACGAATAAAGTGACACAGTTTAAAATTGCATTAACACAATATGGTATTGTTCAGGTCAAGACATGGCTGGAAATGACATTGTGAAGGAGTTGGCAGCTTCACGACACCACTGGATTACAGATCAAGAACTCATAAGTATCAATGGTTAGTGTGCTGTCAATTTATACCATTTCAGATTGGCAAATAAAGAGACGGTTTAAATAATAGTAGAATGATATGACATTGTTCATAGTTAAGACATTGTAGAATATGACATTGTGCTGTAGTGGGTAGGTTCACCACACCACTAGATTACGGATGAAGAACAGAAGCATACATGCAGTGCAAAAGAAGATCACTTGCTCTGTATAGTTTAATTTACATGGTATGAAGAAGGAACTTGGTTGTACAACTGAAAAATTAAATTGAGAAAGGACAAACTTTTGTTTATGAACTACATAATAAACTTTAAACAAGCAATTTGATGCAAACACCAAAAATAAACAGCTGTTGCAGTCATGCCTAACCAAATATATAAAACAAGGTTTGAAGGCTTGAGATGGACAAACTTACATTATTGGTGAAGACAGGCTCTATAAAGGCCTTGTCCATGCTGATGGGGGGGGGGCAATTCAAGAAGTTTACCACAGAATCTTCTTCAAAAGCATTGCCTTTATTCTACATTTTGTTAAGAGTAAATATAGATGTGATAATATACGAAAAAATGGAGAATATTTAAGATAAGATGAAGAGTGATGCTACATAACCAAGTAGCTATAAATGTAAGTGCAGCGATACAGGCAAAAGGTACAGCCAAGAGCAATGCACAGCTAAACTTCTTCAGTACCAACCTTATGGTAAGAGTAAATATAGATCTGATGTGTAGAAAATGGAGGGCAAAGGAAAATAAGCTGCAGAGTGATGGTACATGAACAACTACCTGTCATTATAAGTACACTGATAAAGGACAGCATGTACTTACAAGAACAATGCAGAGCTAAAAAAACATTCGCATGGGATATATTCTACACTAATGTAACCATTCATACAGATCAGATAATTTGGAGCGAACAATTGATAAGCAAGCTATCATGCATACTGCTGTCACATAATGAACCAGGTATGTATGCAAGTACAGTGATACAGGACAACAGGTACTAACAAGAGCAAAGCAGCGGGCATCATATTTGCGATATCCTATCGTTCTTGTCAAACCGGAATTCTTCTGCGATCAGATTTCCTGCAAAAAAGATCCATAAGGCACATGCGGAAAAGTAGAAGTTCAAATTGTCATGTGATTTCATAGATAGTACCTCATCCTGGGAACGAGACCGGTGCATAACAAGGTTTTTCCATTCAATGTCTTCTAAATTTAGCACAGGAGACTTCACCGGAAATTCGTTTATAGACTTGCCATCAAAGTCTGATTTCCTCAGGTAACACCGATACTGCTGCAATGCTTCCTTGAAAAGCACAAGCAAGCTTTGCTCGTCATGACTATCCAGATTGACCCTCGCCTAGTTACAACAATGTAATGTAAATCATTGATGTGTTCAATCAGCAGAAAATAGGAAAATAATAACCATGAATAATAGCACTTACACGTAAGTTGGACAGGAAGATGTGAAAATGGTGTTTGTCTTCACAATAATCTTCCCATGATGGGAATATATGCACGTAGTCCCTAACAACATTGAAAGCATTGTCTTTTAAACTGGGAATAAATGGAATGGGGTGCCAATCTGCAGGAATTGGCCGTCTCTGCAGTTGGGATAGGTCTTCGGCCGGTGGACTTGCTGTACTTTTTGCTGGAGTGGGATTTTTCTGTGGTACAGCTGGTGCTATGGCAAATGAAATCGGTATACCTTTTGCTGGAGTGCAGGTCCTGTGTGGTGGGGCTAGTGGTGTGGCCAGTGAAGTATGGGTACAGTCTGCTGGAGTCGGTCCTATGATTTGTGTCACTGGTTGTACAACCAATATAAGTGGGGTGCTGTCTGATTTCTCCGGCACCACCATGTTTTTCAAGGACTTTGCTGGTGCTCCTTCAGGTTCGGCAATCACCCTCTTCCTTTTTGATGTCTGATGCACAAGAACAGCATTTGAGTGGAAAAACATGGTATGATGACAGATGGAATATGTTTTGATAATGGATGGGCATGGCATCTCGACATATATGATGAGTAAACTAAGCAGATGGCGGTGCAACAAAGTAGAAGAAATGCAAGACAACATATGCAAGATACCCGCAATCAATAAAACATTGCCAAATTAGAACAGGCACCTTGATGGGTGAACAGGATAGGCCATCTGCCTTTGACTCCTCGAGGTTAGAATAGTCATTAGGATCATATTCTGAACAAGAATCAACAGGTGGGGAGCGTATGAGTTTCATTGCATCCAGAATGGCACTCCATGCCTTGGTGCCAATTTTGTAAGTCATTGCAGTGTTTAGCTTCAAGAGTGGACTGCTGCTAGTGCAACACAAAGCAGCTACACAGATCATAGTGTAGATATAACGGGAAAACCTTAAGCATCAGAGTAAAATCAGCAAAGTGGAACTTGCTGGAATATATGTGCTAGTATTGCCGGTACGGCTAGAAAGGCTTCGGATACCAGCTCTCTTCAAGTGAAGGTGCGGTACTGTTAATATCAGTGTAACTCTCAAAGGCGACACAGCTCCCCGCATTTCCTTGCTATTCTTATAGGATTCAAGTGGGCAGGCCAGTACAATTCCTATTCCTATGTTTACAAGATCCTATGAATCAAAGAGGCTCAAAGTGTCCATCACAACCGACCGTATAGACCTCTACACTGCAAATGTCCCTACTCATCTTCAGTACAAGGAACATACTGTACTACTATCATACTCCCTCCATTGCAAAATATAAGTCTTGGTAGAGATTTCCACTATGGATCACATACAGATGTATCCAGATACATTTTAGAGTGTAGATTCACTCATTTTGCTCCATATGTAGTCCATGGTGGAATCTATACAAAGACTTGTATTTAGGAACGGAGAGAGTACATATTAAAGAAGAACGGAAGAGGAACATGGTAAAGAAGAGCAAGCAGATTTTGGATAATAAAATGTTGGTTGCGCAGTGCCCACACATGATGAACTAGAGCGCATTAAGAATGCAACTCCCAGCTGTCTCTCGACCATTTCAGGCGGTTGGATGAAGATCCTACGTCTCCTAACCCTTCTTCTTGCTCGTCTCTGATTCTTCCCATACAGAACACCGCACGGGCCGCCGGCCGGACCACCGGCCCCCACCGCCTATGTTCCTCCGCCACCCCCACCCCCCACGCCCGCCCCAACCCCCACCCGCGTCGAGTTTTCTTCGTTCGGCGAGGCCCCACAACCACCTGAGCCCCTTCGATCGCACCAGCGAGCTCCGGCGAGCTCTAAAAAATCGACTGACCCAATTTTGAAATTTAGTCTACTGTGATTTAACTAGTGTGGAATATAAAAGGGGAAAACCATAAGCATTGGGAGTATAGTGTTGAGCGTGCCATGGCGGATCTGAAGGTGCAAACCGGACAAAGGCAACTTCGCAACCAAGATAAAAAATCAGAGTAAAGCAGTGGCGATCTATTTTCTTGCTGCGATAAATAAGTTGAGCAGATACGAAAGAGTACCGCCTCTGGTGCGCTGCCGTGTACGCATCCGCTGAGAATTTGACGGAGCTGCGGTAGCGATGGCTGTCGGCGGCGTGGAAGCAGATCTAGGAGGGTAGACGGTGGCGGCGGGGCGCGGTGGACGAGACGGTCGTAGGAGCGGCGCCGGCAAGGTCGACGACGGCGGGGATGAAGCGAGAGGACGGGATGCAAGGATCCCTGTCCGAAGCCGTGGATGAGAGAGGTCGATCTCTTGTAATGGACGACGGCGTCAGGGTATCAGCTCCGGCATGGTGGAGGAGGACGGCGCGGTGGATGGGGTGGCGGACGGCGGCGGACGGAGGAGGGTGGGGTGGAGAGGGTGTTTTGGCGCCCACGGAGTATGAATGGGGAAAAGGGAGGTAGAGAGGAAGGGGGGAACCATGTATTCAGGGCGCGCTTGTCTCAAATGCGAGGAAATTTACGAACTTAGCCCCTGTTTCAAATTTCTACAACATCACAGCAACATTAGTCGGTTGGGGATAGGACGGCAATCTCGCATACACCGAATATTTGCCGACGAGAGTTTGTTTTTGGCGTCCACCGTGTATGAATATGAATTGGGGAGGGAGTCGATTTCGCCCGAGGACACACTGTGTTTTGGCGCCCACCGTGTATGAATCCGGGTGAGAGGCGGTTATGTCACGTTTGGGTGAAATTACAAACCTACCCCTATCGAAACCTATAGAAATCCAGCAGATAGGCGTTGCATGGCAGGGATAGGCAGTAGTGATTTCCATCTCGCAGATTTTGGTTTCGGGCGGTTACTGCGACTTTCCCCGCTTCGTTCAAATTTTGCAGAGTGCACGTTTACCGTGCCAACTCAATTCGAATCCCGTTTGTATTCTATTTTTTCGGGCGGGATCCATTTTCAATTGGAATTACATTCTATATACATCATTTTTTATATATACTTTCAAAAGCACAATAAAGAATTTGCTCCTTTATATGTATAATATGATTTACAAATACAACGATCTCGAAATCTTAAGGTTGAATTCAAAAAAATTTAACCAAATTATGTTCTACTAAAATGTATGGATCAGTAATATCGACATATTAAATAACATAGATGTGCGTGAATTCATATGAGTATGCATGTTTGATAGATCAATTTTGGTTCGAGTAGGATTACATGTATCATCATCTCGAATTCAAATATTTGAATCCCTTTTTTGTTCACTCCTTTCACGCCCATCTCTCTCGCATGCATGCTCCTTCAGGTAGCTATCACTCTCTTTTCTCCAGCTCACCCGCACGCTCACTTCATGTTTCTCCTATCCTCGCAAACATGGTCTCTCGACGTCTCCCTTGAGAAGTGTCACACTCTCCCTATCATTATACATTACACGGTTTTCATTATCTCTCACGTCTCTACTGTTCTCTGGTATCACTCGGTACCTAAGCTTTCTTTTTCACCACCACACACACAGTCTCCACTCGTCTTTCACTTTGTCCTTCTCTCTATGGGATTCTCTGACACACCCTATATGTCTCTACATATGACTCATACCACTAAAATTACTCTCTCTCTCTCTCTCTCTCTCTCGTGTAGACACAACATTTGTTGCGGTCTCCTTTTCGTCTCCATCCCAGACTGACATTATTCATTTGTTTACCGATCAGACAACCCCGACTACCGTATCCTCTCTCTCTCTCTCTCAGACACACACACACAACTCCTGCTTCCACTCCCCTTCCCGACTACCGTCTCTCTCTCACACACACAAAACTCTCGCTTTCGCACCCCGACTCGTATTTCTCTCACAAACATTTATCGACTAGCTAGCCTCTAGATAGGTTTATACACCCGCACACTCGTGCTTCCACCATCGCATACATGTCTCTCTCCCGCTCCTTGTATATATGTAGATTTTTCTTCCCTTCTTGAGACACGCCCTCTCGATCGTGCACACACACACTATCGCCTCATTTTAGGCTGATACCTGTCGCACACACACTCCTTGTGTCTTTGTCACACATGCACTCCGTCCTCCTCCACTCTCCCTCTCTCTCACACACACATGGGCTTTTTGCAACAACTAGCAAGATGCCCATGCGTTGCACGGAACATCAAGATGCATTTGTATGAGTAGTTTATCTTGTGGGGGAAAAGGATGAATGAGGGAAGGCCTTATTTGCAAATGTGGAGAGGGGTGTGGGTATCTTTTTGCAAAATTGCCATAGTTTCCATCCTATCCGTCAGATATAGATCGGATGGCATATATTGCAGGATGGCAGGCACACGATCATCACCGACAATGCTTTTTATAAGAGTAGGGATAAAAAATAGAGTTGGTGATGATGGTGGGCCTGCCATCCTGCAATGGAGGTCGTCCGATTTATATCTGACGGATAGGAAGGAAAATATGGCAATTTACCCGCACTCTTCACCACATTTGCAGATAAGGCCTTCCCTCGTTCATCCTTTTCTCCCACAAGATCTTGATGTTCCGTGCAACGCACGAGCATCTTGCTAGTAAGAGTAGAAATTAGACATATACCACTTCTCGAATCTTGAAACCAACAACATTCCTCCCTTATCTCATCAAAACCGCAAAAGCAATATATTTTGAGTGAAACATAACATATTTTTAGTGATATACGTATTTCAAAACTAGACTTTTTTTCTATCAAATCGGTGAATATGTATTAATCTACTTCGATCGTGTGGGAACGCATTGGCACATTGCTAGTAGTTATTATAATTTTTTGGACACCAGACAAACGGTGGAGTACATATACGAAGAGAAGAGGCGCAAAAACAGTTTTAGATTCATGGCCAACCTCCTCCGCCTCTCCTCTCTTGCACACCTGCTTCCTCAGGATCTAACAACCGATCCTCACCATGGATCTAACAACCGATCCTCACAATGGAAGGCCTACTGCATTGGGATTTCAACCCTGGTCTTGCAGTATCAGAACAGGTACGTCGAAGATTTGGAGAAACGGTTCACTTTTCTCCATCTCGCAATACCAAGGAATTCTTCTTGGTGGTTTCTTTCTCCTCGGCCTCTTTTCCCCTTTCTGAAGAATCTGTGGGTGTGGCTTTGCAATGCTGTATTGGTGGGCATCCCAAGGGGTTCGAGGTGGTTAAGCTCAGTGACAGATCTTTTCGCTTTTCTGTGGCTAGTAACAAAGTGGGTCATTTCATTCATGGGCTCAAAGATCGTACTTGACCGGATTTTATATGTCATTTTCATCTTTTCAATGGTCGTTTCAATGGATACAAACATTTTGAACATCAATGGCATGCTGATGAACATCTGGAGCCCATTGCTGCATGCAGCCCTCTAGCCATTCGCTACAGCCATCCAGTCTTTCAGGACACGTCGATCAATCCTACCTCTACTAAGGAGCTTGGTAAATTTGATCTCATTCCTATAACCTCCATGAATTTTCATGACAAAAACAGCAATGAAGCCTCGTGTTCTTCCTCATCGCCGTCGTACATGGTCGGGCCGACAGTGCAGGAGAATATTTCGGACAGTATTAATGAGGACAATCAATGTGCCTCGGACCTCTCGGGATTTTCTGAGCATTCAATTGTGATTGGGAGTTTTCGGTTTACTAATATCACTGATTATCCACAATTTCCGCAAAGCTTCCTTACCTCTACTCTCCGGTATGCACCACCATACTCCTCCTGGCCTCCGATCTTATCTCAATCTCATATTGCTGATTGGTCGCGTGCGGGATATTCTCAAAAGGAAGTCTTGGATATTGCCAAAAATTGGGGACAATTATGTGCTAGATGCTTACAATGGGGACATAATAGGAATCTTTGCCATGCACGGCTTATTTGCCTTACGTGCTCTGCGCCGGGACATAAATGCCATAACTGTCCTACCAAAGTGAGGTCTACGCCTTCCATTAATTCAGTTATGGATGCTAACCTACAAAATCTGGCTGTGGCTGACCGGCAGAGGCATCAAATCAACACCCCTCCTACAATCACTCCAACCTGCCCCCCCCCACTCGTCCGACTAGCCGCATCACCTCTACCGTTCGATGCAATATCTGTGGTTACTACGGACACCTGGCCACTTCCTGCTGGCGGCGTCGATGGGCCCAACGCTGGCAATGGAGACCAAAAACCCTCTCAACCGTCCCGGACTGCTCGCATTCCACCTCTCCGCCCGCCCCGCTTCCCAATGCGGCAGCGCTCTCTGCTCTAGCTGCTCCGCCACCCACCAACGATCTCATCGCCGGTCTCGTCCCCCCCGCCGCCCAAACCACCATGGCCAACTACCCGGTGAACCCCATTCCCTTTCTGCCGCCCGGCTGGTCGGTAGAGCCTGGGCCGGCAGACCGCAAGATTCGCACCGACATGGCCATCAACCCCATCCCTCCGCTCAACAATAGCTTTCTGGCTATTGTGGAGGTGAGCAGATTCGTGCCACTACATCTCCAGGAGGGGCTCCACGACACTATTGAAGGTCTTCTGCATGAAGCGGGTCTGCACACCACCGAAGCATCTGACCATCCCCTGGGTATCGGTATGTTTGCATTTGCCAACTCCTTCATCAGAGATACTGCAGTAAACAGTACCTTCCATCTTGATGATGAAGATCTGGTAGTTTCATTTGTCCGCCACAATGCGGCTCTGAACATGCGCACCACTACCTATGGACCAGTGGTTTGGCTTATGTACATCGGATTTCCTGATGATTATCAGACGGACTTTTACCTGCAACATTCTGTAGATGACTATGGCCGTCTGGTCTCTTGGAATAACCCCAATATCGACCGTCGTGTTGTGCTGATCAAAGTCCAGGTTATTCACATGCGCCTGATTCCTAAGAGCATCGTTGTCCGTCAGTTGGGAGGGGACCGTGCGTGCTGGACTGCTGCAGTCTTCATTCTTCGGGGAGCAGACTGGAATGCCCATGATCCTGAAGTTCCTGTTGCAGATGAAGAACCACCGCCTGCTAATGGTGTCCCTCACCCCATGTTTGGGTATGGCCTTACTGCCGAGCAGCTCTACCAGCAGCAGCTACAAAACTAGCTGATTCAGAATGGTGTTGCCAATGAAAATGGCCCTCACAATGATGCTCATCCAGATGCTCCTCAACATGCCCAGTGGGATGTTTGGCCTGAATCTCCTGCGCCTCAAATGCCTGCCGCCCTGGTTAACTTTCAAGCTTGGTTAGCAGCTCAGGGTCTGCGCGTTCAAGATGGCATTCTGCCTGAAGACAACATTTCAGACAGTCTGAACTCTGCTTGGGATTCTAGTTCTCATGGCAGCACTACTGGGTCAGTCCAAGCTGCTGAAGGGCCTGACAATACTATGCTGGTGATTCCTACTAGACATGAAGTCATTGTTGTTGATATTGCTGTCTCTGCTGATAATCTTCGTGTTAGCATCTTTGTGGAAGGTAATGATCTGACCAATGTGCTCATGAATGACATAGTTCCCCGCAACACATTTACGGCATACCTCTCTAGCTCTATTTTGTCTGTTGTTGCTGCCTATGGCCCTTGGAGCTCTGGATATGGTTTACCCCCGCTTGCCCTACAAACAATTGTCCCTACCACGGAATTCCAAGTGGAAACTGCTGATGCTCTGTTTTCAGTTCGTCTCTCTCCACGTATTCTGAACATGCCCCAAGGCCTTCTTCAGTTCAGATCTCTGAGCTCTTGTCTGACGAAGAAGCCCCTTCTAAAGAAGTTGTTTTACACCCACCGATTGCTGTGTCTGTAACTGCTGCGGAGGAACGTATTGAGCACCCTCCTGAAGATGGTCTTCACTCTTTCTTACCTGTCTTGCCTGGCCAGCTGATTACTAATGCCGAGGTTGCCGCTGGACCTGTTGACGCTCTTGTTCAGCAGGAGAAGGATACTGCTTTGGTGCCAACTGAAAGTTCAACTTCTGGGCCTCTTGCTGTGACTCAACCTTTTGAGGTAACTGATTTGGGCTTGGCCCAAGTGCTAACAGATCCAGGCCCATCTCCTGCTCGCACTCGTCGCTCCAAGTTTCAGGTTCCACTGGTCACTACTGACGTTAGGCGCAGTACTCGCTCCACTAGATATGATGGTTTCAGAGTGCCACAGATTTCTGATGTTCGAGCTCCTGTTTCCAAGGTCAAGCCAAGACAGGCTCGATCTGCTGCTTCAAGCTCCTCTGCACCTCCACCTGTCCAAGCCCCTCCTCCCACACCCCTTTGCACTATGCAGGAGATCGGCATCAACCGCTGTGTTGTGCCTCCTTCTGAGCTCACGGAAGAGGCGCTGCTCGCTGCTGCAGTCCCTAACGATCAGGCAGGGACTGACGGGGAGGAAGCTACCTCCTTGGAGTAATTTCCTGGTTCTTCACTATGCCCCTTTTGCATAACTGGAATGTACTCTATTGGAATGTTCGTGGTTTAAATTCAGACAAAAAACTTCTGGCTCTCTCTAATGCTATCTCTGTCAGTGGTTGCGCCATAGTTTGCCTTCAGGAAACTAACAAACCTCTTGTTGATCTGGCGTTTATTAAAACTTGTTGCCCTAAGATATTTGATAAGTTTGCTTTTGTTCCCTCTCGAGGTGCCTCGGGTGGCATCCTTACTATTTGGAACAGCTCTGTTTTTACTGGTGATGTGGTCATCTCGAATGACTTTGTGTTGGGTGTCAAATTCACCAGCACAATTTCTGCACAGTCATGGTCTCTATACAATGTTTATGGACCATGCACAGGTCCGGCCCGGGAGGATTTCATTCAGTGGCTGTATTACATGGATATTCGATCAAATGATGATTGCCTTCTCCTTGGTGATTTCAACTTCATTCGTGGCCCTGACAACCGTAACAAACCTGTTGGAGACCCCAATGACATGTGCACTTTCAATGATATTATACGTAAACACAATCTAATTGAATTACCACTCAAAGGACGCCTGTATACTTGGAGTAATATGCAACAAGATCCGTTGCTAGAACAACTCGACTGGTTCCTCACTTCTTTGCACTGGACGCTTACCTATCCAAATACAATTGTCAAACCTCTTTGCAAGCCGGTTTCAGATCATACTCCTTGCGTGGTAACCATCGAGACAAAAATCCCCCGTGCCAAACTCTTCAGATTTGAAGCATATTGGTTATTGCATCCTGGATTCATGGATGTTGTTAAGAAGGTTTGGTCTCGGCCTATCAACTCCTCCAATGCGGCCACGATTCTTTGCCGAAAATTCAAACTCCTGCATCAAGAGCTCAAAGTATGGAGCAAGAATATCTCTAGATTATCAGTGGCAATTGAGAACACTAATAAAACGCTCAATGAGTTGGACGATCTAGAAAACATAAGACCTCTCACCAACCCTGAATGCAACTTCCGTAAGATCATCAAACATCACCTGCTCGGGCTGTTGGACTATCAAAAGCAGTATTGGAAAAAACGTTGCACCATTCGTTGGGTTAAATTCGGAGATGAAAATACCAAATTTTTCCAAGCAGTTGCCACTGAGAGGTACAGGAAGAACAATGTGGCTATACTCCAAACTGATGATGGCTTGATGGTTGAGGATCATACGGGCAAAGAAGCTCTGTTGTTTCATGCATACACTGAGAGGCTTGGCACGTCCAACCCTACACAAATGCGCTTTCATCTTCCGGCTCTTATTCAACCGACTGCTAACCTTGATCACCTCACTGATCCATTTACAAAGGATGAAATTGATGGGGTTGTCAAAGACATGCCTGCAGATCGAGCCCCGGGCCCAGATGGTTTTAGTGGTTTATTTCTTAAAGCCTGTTGGCAAATTATCAAGGAAGACTTCTATACGATGTGCGCTCAATTCCACGCTGGTGATCTTAATCTCCAAAGTATTAATGATGGTCTAATTAGTCTCATTCCCAAAAATGGATGACCAACAACAGTTAATGACTATCGCCCGATCACCTTGCTTAACTGTTGTCTCAAACTTATCACTAAGCTGCTGGCCAATCGTCTACAAAAGGTGATCCTACGCATCATTCATCGCAACCAATACGGTTTCATCAAAGGGCAGTCCATCCAAGATTATCTGGCTTGGACATTTCAGTATATCCATCAATGCCAGGCCTCCAAAAGACAAATTGTGCTTCTGAAGCTCGACTTTGCTAAAGCCTTCGACACCATTGAGCATGAAGCAATGATTAACATTATGAAACACATGGGTTACAATGAAAAATGGTTGTCTTGGATCAGAACGATCTTCTCCTCGGGCCGCTCATCTATTCTGCTCAATGGTGTGCCAGGCCACCAATTTCACTGCAGACGTGGCATCAGACAGGGAGACACCCTCTCACCTCTCATTTTTGTCCTCGCTGTGGATCTTCTGCAATCAGCTATTAATGATGCCTTCAGAAGAGGTCTGATTCACCTGCCCTTCCCCTCCAATGGTAATATGGATTATCCGATCGTCCAATACGCCGATGACACGTTACTTCTCATGCCTGCATGCCCTAGACAAGCTGTGATCATCAAGAACATTCTATCTGATTATGCCCAGTCTATTGGCCTGAAGATCAACTTCCATAAATCCACATTAATACCCATCAACTTGGACCCGCGATTGGCTGCAGATATTGCCTCTATCTTCGGATGCTCTATTGGTTCCATGCCTTTCACCTACCTTGGCCTGCCCCTAGGCACCTCCCGACCAACACTTCTTGACTTTATGCCTCTGGTTAGTAATGTGGAACGAAATCTTTCCTCCACGCTCTCACTCATGTCGTACGCTGGGAAGCTCACATTGCTCAACACCACATTCACGTCCCTACTCATTTATGCTATGTGTACGCTCAAGTTCCCACCTAACCTCATTGAGATACTGGATAAAATCAGGAGAAGATGCCTATGGGTCAAAAAAACTGACCAAGGTGAGAGATCCACCTCACTTGCTGCCTGGGACATGGTTTGTAAACCTAAGAAGAATGGAGGGCTTGGTGTCATAAACCTCAAGATCCGGAATGAAGCTCTCCTCCTGAAGTTCTTACACAAGTTTTATAACAAACTGGAAATTCCATGGGTACAACTTACTTGGGACACATACTATGACCAGAAAATCCCACACGCAATGGATCCAGTTGGATCTTTCTAGTGGCGTGACATACTAAAGCTCACGCCGACATTTTGCGGCATTTCTCATGTTAATATTGTGTGTGGCTCCACCGCCCTCTTTTGGAAAGATCTCTGGACTAATCAACTGTTAGTAGACTCTCATCCTCGGGCTTACTCATATGCAATTAATGAAGATATTTTTGTCCGTGATTTCTTGGGGAGCACGCCTCTTGGATTGGCTTTTCACCTGCCACTTTCCCCCCAAGCGTTTGATGAAGTCTGGCACATTCAAACGATCGCTCCATCATTCCAACCTATGATCTCTACCTCGGATGTCTGGAGCTATGTTTGGGGCAAATCTATTTACAGATCAACGGACTACTACCATTTCTACTTTCGGGAGGTCCACGCTCATAAAGTTTTTGACTGGCTTTGGAGGTCTAAATGTACTATGAAGTTGAAAGTCTTTGCATGGCTTCTCCTCCACGACAGGCTGAACACCCAGAATATGCTGAAAAGACGCCACGACAACATCGGTGATGACCACAACTGTCTGCTGTGTGGGCGCAACATCGAGGAAACAGTGGAGCACATGATTTTCACGTGCTCGTTTAGTAAGCGATGCTGGCAAGCCCTGGACATCAATTGGGAACCTTTCGGGGATAGGGTGCAAGCTATTGAAGACCAACAAACAAATCACCCCACGCCCATGCTGTTTGAAAATTTTGTTGTGGCGTCGTGGAGCATTTGGAAGGAACGAAACAACAAACACTTCAGATTAATAGATCCTTCCTTCCGATCGTGGCTTGATAGATTCAAGAAATACTTTGAACTTCTGCAGCATAGGGTCCAAGAGGCAAATAGGTCTGTATTTCTGGATTTTGTAAACTCTTTGCACTAGACCCCCCATCTTTTTCTAGTTCTTCTGGGTGGGACCCAAAGTGGTCTACCCTCTCCCCTCCCCCCCATGATGTAAATACTCACCTTGTACAGATCCTTTTCTTCAATATAACTACACAGTAGGAGCCTTTCCTACTGTTTATGCTCAAAAAAAGAGAAGAGGCGCACGCACGCAGTCGGCGTCTCGCAGTCTCGCACACATGAGTGTTACGTAAAGGCGACGTTAACAAATAAACCCTAAAACCCTAGGTGCACGATTGCTGCATTCGCGGGTACCGGCTACATGGTGGAGCACCTTTGTAGGAATAGTCAGCTCGCGTGATAATTTGATCCGTAGGAGTTGATGGTCGGGACCACAGGTGAACGACTTGGAGCGCGGTGGCTCGCCAGTTGCCACAGATCGAGTAGCCACGTTTAAAATATCGTTTTTTAGCGGGGTTAAGAGTTCCGATTTTCAATGGCGCATTATAAGTAGTAAGTAGTTTTTAGAACGATTGGTATGGAGTGAAAATGGAATTCATAGTACTACGTACCTCCTTGGCGTATGGTTGTATGGTTTTTTTTGCGATGGAGGTTGTATGGGTTTATGTTGCGAGATGTTGAACCTGGTAGTTCTAGGGCAAATACTATGGTTTAGATTTAGATGCTGGTTTCCAGTAATGAAAATCGGAAGGGGAAACCCTTCTTTGATTAAAAAAACTACTACCTCCATTCTGGTTTTCTAGTCCTCATCGTACTTTGGGTCAAAGTTTGTCCATGAATTTTACTTGTAAAATGTGAATGGAAAACGAGATTTTGTTATACCCAAACAAAAAAGGACTGGAGGGAGTGATTGCTCTGACACGGACGCGACCTCTCATAGCGCAGGCATTGAACCGGCGCGCCGGCCAAGAGGGCCGCACTCACTGTAGGCCCGGCTGAGCACGCCTCCTCGCCGCGTGCAACCAGCTTAAGACTGCCCCGCCTGCCTTCATTGAATCCGCACGTGTGCCGGCAACACGTCCTTCCGTGAGCCGGCAGGCATTTTAGAACACAAAAAATGACTAAAATATAATTATACGCATGGTCTTGACTTGTCGTGCTCGCACTTGTAGCAGGAACTAGTAGAGGATTTTCTTTATTTATAACTCTCCTCATATTTTTTTGGCTTTGAAGTGAATCATGGTTGTGGACATTATGTATGAATGTGAAGATATCTGTGAACATGAGTTTGATGTGGAAGTTGAACTTGGAATGTCGGGCTTGTGCGTGAACTATACCATGTCCAATGCTTCGTCTGTTATTGTTTGGAAAGTAATTGCTGTTATTACATGACCCAAAAAAAAATATTTTGTGCCACATCAGTAGATGCATGGACATCACAACAGGCATGCTGACTGGATAAACCTTTGAACCTAGCTATTATGAAGGAAATATTGTATTGACAACAGTTTTAGATAGCAGGAGACGCCTAGCCTGCTCTGCCTCTGCTAGCTTATTTCTCGCTTCTTCCATCTCTTCTTTGGCTTGGGTGAAGAGAGCATCTGATTGCTCTTTTCGCTTCTTCAGGAACTCAGCTACATTCTCAAGGGCTGCTGCACGCTTTCTTTCAGCCTTTACTAATGCCACGAGGACACGAACGGCTAACGACTCCACCTGGCTTGTGTGTAATCCAGCATCATCTGGGAATTTGCACCTTGTGTCTAACCCAGCATCATTAGGGAACTGGCACCGTGTGTGTAATCCAGCCTCATTTTGGAAACATGATCTCGAGGTTGACCATACTTCCCTCCTCGCAGGAACTGCATCCTAACATGAAGTTACTTCTTTTTTTGATCAATACTCAGAGCAACCTAGATCCATTTAGTAGAAGCCAGATAAACAGAACTCGGAGAAGTGAATTCAAAAGGAAAAAAACAGACTACAAGGTGAGAACACCCACTTCCTACATCAAGCTAAAAACGAAAGCATTAGGACGATTAAGACTCTTCTTATTACACATCGAAGAACACCACGCTTAAGAGAAACAGAAACTACAACATATACACATCAAAGAACACGAGGCTACACGAAAGTAATTGAAAGGGTGTTACTTACCAAAGCTCCTTTTACAGGTTCGGTGCAGCTCCTCTTTAACTTGCCACGCTCCTTGAAGATGTCCCAAATATCCCGTGTTTGGTCTTCATTGCTCCTCTGCATGTTCGCACTCGTGGTTTTAAAATCTTAGCATGGCAAGAAAAATATACTACTAGTAATACTCGCGCATCTTGTGGGCAACATTAAAGCACTCGTCTGCCATGTTAGAGCATCACCAATAGAATCGCAACGCGCGGCGCTTTTAAAAAGCGTTTACAGTGCTGAGATCGAGAAGTAGATACTAGAGAGTAGAGGATAGTTCTCAGCATAGATAGATAAAAAAAAAGATAATTCAACTACTCGTCGTCCAACTCCTCCTCGGTGATGTCCTCCTCCGACGTCTGACTGTAGGCGTGAAGATACCGATCATCGTCGGATTCCCAGGGCGACGCTGCTCCTAGCGTCATGTTGAATTGAGCGTCCGCTTTTCGCCTATGCTTGTCTTCGCGATAGGCGGCTCGCTCCGCCCTCCTCTTATCCCTGCAGGAAGTGTTGGCGCCACAGCGCCATGGCTTCCTCGTCCATCTCGGTGATGCCGAGGCGGTGCTCCCGCCTCCGGTTGTCGCGACGATCCTCGTCGGTGCTAAGCCGCGGCAGAGGTGCGAGCTCCTGCGCCCGCTCCCGCGTCGGCACGTTGGGGAAGTTCAATGTTCTATGAGGCCACCGGAGGCGCCACACCGCCGCGTCATATGCACGGGCGGCCTCGTTGGCGGTGCCGAAATTTCCGAGGCCGAGGCGCATCCCGCGGAACCGGATCTCGGCGGAGAAGCCGCTGGAGGGGCGCACGCGGACACCGCGGTATCCCCAAGTTTCCTGGCGACGCGGCGGCATGGTAGCGCGGCGGCGGCGAGGTGAAAAAGAGCGGGGAGAGAGCGGTGGCGAGGCACAGAGCGGGGAGAGAGCGGTGGCAAGGCACAGAGCGGTAAGAGGGCGTTGGATTTTATAAAGCGCGCCGGACGCCGCGCGCCAAAACTAGCGCACGCCCAACCGCTTTTTCCCGCGCGCGCGCGATCCTTTCCCGACGTCTCTGCTATCTCTACTGTTATATTTATTTTATATTTTATATTTATCTCTACTTCCTTTACTGTCTACCTTTTTTTCTTTATACTTTGTTTTCTTGAAATATAGGCCGTCCGATTTATATCTGACAGATACGAAGGAAACAAATGGGAATTTTGCAAAAAGATACCCATACCCCTCTCCAGATTTGCAAATAAGGCCTTCCCTCGTTCATCCTTTTCTCCCACAAGATGAACTACTCATACAAATGCATCTTGATGCGTGCAATGCATGGGCATCTTGCTAGTTCTGAAAACCTTTCCATCATTTGCCACACTACTGGTTGCAGATGAAAAACCTACCCAAGCACAGCGTGATACAGGAGCGACGCACAATTACAAGTTGATATTCTGTTGGACAATGGAGGCTATAACCAATTACTTTTACGGGAACAATAGCACCCAGGAATTTTGAAGGGTAGGTATGAACAAAATTGGAACTACACATGTACTGCTAAGAGATTCAATACACACATTACCAATCGAGGAGGAGAACGATGGTCGCGGCGGCCTCTGTGAGTCATGGTCGGCAACGGGAGTCAGTTCATTGTCCACGACGGTGGTACTTCTGCGCTTGGCATCGGCTTCCGAGAAGCAGATCCGAGACCATGGAAGACGATGACGGGGAAGAGGCTCCGTGTACGACGATGACGGTGGACCGGCTCCAGTGCGGCGTACGAGGTCGTCGACGAGGCAGATGCGCTGCGGTGGATGAGTGCGCCGATGTAAAGGGGAGGAGCACGAAGGCTGCGGTGCCGTGGAGAAGTCTATTTTGCGGTGGGGATAGAAAATGGGGAGTATTCAAGTGTACTACTCTGGGTGCCGGGGTGGGGTTGGCTGGGTAGGGTGAACCTGAAGTTACGAAAATAGCCCCCTACCAAGCTTCATCCGTAGGCCTGTTCCGAAGGCTATTATGGTAGCTTTACAGTGCTCGAATCAGGGTCGCAGGAGATTTTCCCGCCGACCTCCCCGTGTGGCGTGTTGAGTGATTCGGCTAAGCAACTAGCGAGTAGTAGTAATAAACTCTGCATATTAGGTTTGACCGAAGTCAAACTTCCTAAAGTTTGACCAAGTTTATAGAAAAATATAAACATTTACCATATAAATATGTATGATGTGAAACTACATTCAATAATGAATCTAATGGTATTTATTTGTTATTGTATATGTTAATATTTTTTGTTATAAGCTTTCTGAGAGTCTACAAAACTTGACTTTCACCAATGCTAATACGCGGACTTAAATAAAAACGGAGGGGGTACACATTTGTTTTCTTAGTTATTAGTGAACTAATCATTTGTTGAAATTGTGAAATAAATATATTAGGCTATTGACTTCGAATGTAATGGTCTATACAATTCAATAGTTACAATCATTGTCGAATCCCAAGATGTATACAAGGTCTATAGTACTTCACAACATGCTCAAACTCACATACACACACACACACACAAAGTAAACTAGAAGACCGTTCTCTCATGTATACACAACGTATCGGCATCTGTCTATGTCTCACTCATGCATGATCATTTGCACATTCACACCTCTCTATGTCTGTATCACACGCACACCGTGTCCACATTGCCCTTCCGCCACAACACACATATGGACACATACACACGTTCTCTCTCAGTCACACACACAAAATAAGTATTAAAAAACTAGGGCGCACCTAAAACGTCCAAATCCAAATAAACACGAACTGAAGCTAAATTCAAATATATGGAAATATTGCAGCGTCAAGAACTTCCACAAGAAATAAAAGTTGAGTAATATTCGCGGATTGTTTTCACTCACACAAAAAGGTTTGGTGGATGTCCTTCGAGCGCGACACGGTGACGCACCGTTCGATCGACCGCGCGGCCGCGGTTCACGCGCTTGCACAGGATTCCGTATCGTGGCTGTGGTACTAACTAATAAAAGCATTGCCTAAGTCTAATGTTTACGTGTACTAGTATGGTTTTCTTTTAAGTTTGACCAACCTTATATATAAAACTAAAGTAAGCTCCCACACACGCACTCATCAATATGCCGCCGCCATTGCGCATGCCGGCGCTCCCCTGCTCCAGCCAACAATTTCTCGCCCATCACCGCCGTCTCGCCGCCATCCCTATGCCATGAAGCAGAAGGCTCGCCCGCTCACGTCGTCTGCAGTCCCTCCTCGCGATGCCGCCGCGCTGCCAAGCACGCGAGCAGCTGGTGGAGCCGCGTCTATGCACGCAGCGTACGAAGAGGAGGACGAGCGCGTGCTCCAGCACGCCGGCGAGGAGGAACTAGCGTGTCATTGTCGTCTCCGCCCGCGCGGAGGAGGCGCGCATGGTGGCTGTCGCGGCGGAAGCCGGTCGCGCGCGCGTCGAGCCCGCAAACTGGGTGCGGACGCGGAATCTACCTTCGAGACCTTGAATGCCACATGCATCCTGCAATCTGAAGGAGCAATTTGGGTCAATCGACTCATGTGAGCCGTTTGATGCAACATGGATGGCTAGAAGGGCTTCTTCCACCTCTTCTGTCGTCTTCTTCCTTCGCTCCGTCGAACGTCTTTCACAAATCGACTGACCCAAATTATACTACTAGTACGAACGTATTAAGTACAGTAGGAACACGAAGATACGAGCAGTAGTACCAACTGCAAGAAGAACAGTAGTAAGATATATTACTAGTACTACTGTACGTACTAAAGAGCTCAAATAACGAGAAAGAACATAAACATAGTTCTGCTGGGGCCTCAGCACAACATACCCTTGAAAATAAACTAAGCAACTAGTCCGCTTGACACTACAGTAGAACCAGCATGAGCGACGGAGTCCACGTCCTCGACTTCGTCCTCGTCCCTCTTCCTCTTCCTCTTCGCCGACGCTTCTTTGCTTGAACCGGACACTGGGCTCTGCTTCTTCATCCAACCCTTGTAGATATTTAAACAAAGGTAGGCATCCATTGCTGCGTACAAATGTGATCTTCATCTAATGTCTTTGACTCCCATGCATGATGAAACTCGTGATGAGGTTTCTTCAGTTTAGCATACGAAGGATCAATCATGGCTGCTGCCAGGGTCAGCATTGAAGGTTGAGAGGAGGACACCAGGCTTGCCTTCTGGAGATCGAAGGGCTGGCCTACAACGAGACCTATCTGACGCAGGACATCCCTGTCGTTCTTAAAGCCTACAGTAACGAATTTCACTCTTTTGTCCTTGAGGAAGTTCTTAAAATCCTGGCACTCAACGTCGGCATGGCATATGTGGTAGACTAAGAAAACATTATGTATGCGAACATGGATCACAACGGGCTTCTTCCTCTCTTCGTCCTTTAGATCCTTCTTTCGTCCCAGGACTGTGGTGTACTCTACATCTAGCCCAGCGACCCACTCATCCGTTGAACTGTTGAACATGCGTAGGAAGCGAGCAAGCCATGCTTTCACCGTCTCAGATCCACGTGTGTAGATGACGATGAACTGATCGCCGGTGATGGCTCTAACCTGGTACTCAGCGGCGACCATGGAGATTTGGGAGGCCATGGATTTTGGAGGAGGGTTAGGAGAAGTTGAACTGTTGTACCCCGCAAAAAAAAATTGGGAGCAAACTAATGTGAAAGGACGGGACGACTGGGAGCGAACTATTGTAAGGTAGAAGACGGGGACGAGTAGGGCGTGCGAACGGTGTGGGGTTGCTGGCTTGCCCGGTGGATAAACGGCTGCAAGCCCCCAAAGAGTTCTCGAGAACTATGCGGGACCCACTAGATGTCATGTCTACTAGACCCATATCGTAGGCCTGACGGTATAGCTTCTGCCTGTTCGCACGCCATGCCGGCGCGTGGATGTAACTTCACTTAATTCCGTCAAACGTCGCGCCTCCCACGACCTTCGCCTCCCTCGCGCGGTCGCGCCATTTGAGACTTCGACCGGCTATAAATGAGCAATTTTTTTTCCTACTCCACATGCATGATACTCCCTCTGGTCCTTTTTACTCCCGTCAACCGTTTGCAAAGTGTTTGACCAAATTTATACTTTTTTTGAACACCACCTTATATTAATTAACCAGCCACACCAGTACACTCATTCGATACAATATTCACCACACAGGGCGGTACGTTATTTACCAGAATACCATCTAATCTATTGTCAAAGCTATACTTAGCAATTAAGTGTGCCACCTTATTGGCCGAACGGCTAATCTTTGACAATTGAAGATTGTTGATCAACTTCGAGATGCTCAACGCTTTCATCTTCAGGTCACGCATAGCAGACCTGTCATACTCCCCCGATGCAAGAGACGCTACCACAAAAGCGCAATCAGTCTCTAAAATTACAGGATTATGAAGAGAAATACCTATGTAGAGACCGGCAATGCAAGCCCTAAGCTCCGCTTCCTCCACACTTTGACAGGCATCAATGAAATCCCACGACCAAATTTGTACTAAAAATATCAATATCTACAATATTGATGATAATGAGTATAAGAGAGAGATGATTGTAGTAACATAGGTAGATACCGTAACATAATAAATGTGATGCTACTATGTGTCATGCATGGCAATAAATGAGACCACCTATGATAGTAATCTATGATACTATGCACTATAGAGGTAGTAACATAGACTAGTAACATATGCATGTTACTAGTCTAAGTTACTCCCCACTATGACCAGCCTTAGAGTACCACTACCTCCCTTCTAGTTTAAAGGGCTCGATTCAAAATTTTCACCTACTCTTAGCAAGATAGTAGAGGCGGTGGAATAGTTTTTGAAGTCTGCAAAAGTACTCAACTAGTGTTGTCGTTCTTCACAAAAAAATGTGTTTACCAATGCATGCATGAACACTAGTTACTCTAACCCCCCTCTCTTCTTTAATTCTTTGCCACATCAGCATGTTTGCTATTCCCGTGTGCATGATACCAGCTAAGATACCACCATTATGGCCAGCCTTAATCATCGCATGCAACAATTTAGTGCACCTTGAAATATGAACATGTGTGGGGCGTGTATGTTTTTAATGACTTGAGACTATACCTAGCCCGGCATGCAAGATGACTTATTATGCACCGTTCCCCATACCTACAGGAACCCCGTTCGTCTCCAAATCTTTTCCTCTCCATGTGTGGAAACAATATGCCTGCCAAACTCTCCTTCTCCCTCCGATGGTCCCACCACTCCACCCCATGTGAAAAAATCTGCATGCATGACTCTCCTCCCCCACGCTCGTCCAATCCGTTGTGACCAGCAATATTTCCACCCCTTCGCTCCCCCGTAATTTACTCCAACAAGTATGCCCACGTGGTTGTTACTTAACTGCAGGTGCATTGGGTCACTGACATATGGGCCCAACAGGGGTCTGGCCCACATGTTAGTGACGCAACTGGACCTGCAGTTAAGTCAGTGCAGCTCAGTCCATATCTTACGTAGGTGTGCCATTGCTTGCTATAAATACTGCGCCTCCCACGACATCGCTATCTCCTCCCCCTCACGTTCACGTTCATCGCTATCTCCTCCCCCTCCCTCTCACGTCGACCACCATGGCATCGCCCCTCCCAAGCCGTAGGAGCCCCTCGCTGCACCGCGCGGACGGTCACGCGTCGCCGTTCCGTTCCTCGCCGCCACTAGTCGAGGAGAACGCGTCGGTGTTCCGCTCCTCGCCGCTACGTGACGCGTCACCGTTCCGTTCCTCGCCGCCACTAGTCGAGGAGGATGCGTCGGTGTTCCGCTCCTCGCCGCGACGCGACGTGTCGCCGTTCCGTTCCTCGCCGCCACTAGTCGAGGAGGACGCATCGGCGTTCCGCTCCTCGCCGCGACGCGTCGAGGTGGACGCGTCGGCGTTCCCAATCTTGCCAGCACGCGCGCCGGAGGACGCGTCGGCTCCCCGCTACGAGGAGAACGCCGCGCCACCCGCCGAGCCCCCCGGCCTTGAGGAGCTTTGGAAAGAATTGGATGTCGCCTTGTGGGACGCTTTGCCTCCAGCAGAGCGCGCCAAAATAGAGGCGGAGAAGAAGGCCGAGGAAGAAAAGCGCACCGCGGAACAAGCTGCCTGGGAGGCCTATGTCGCGTCCGAGAGAGTCAGGCAATTGGCTCTTTGGCAGAAGGCTCGTGCGAGGGTCGTGAGGGTGGCGGAGGACGACGGTGCCAACGCCCTGAGTGCAGTCGGGCCCAAGCGCCTCATCTACGCTTGGCGGTACATGGACCGGGTGCACGCTTTCAGCGAGGAGGAGTACCTGTTGGCGCCGGATCACCACACCGGTGAGATCGCGCTCGCCCACCGGCAAGCCGCCAATCAGCACCTCGCGAGCTGCAAGGCTGAGGAAGAGGTGTTGTGTCGGCGCGCTGGGAAACGGCCGCGCACCAGGGCACTCGTGGCGCGCCGCAAGCGCTCCTGCGAGCGCCATGGCTTTTAGGAGGAGTATAATTTTTGTTTCGTAAGGCGATCTCATTAGTTTTGGGACGCAAATGATAAATCCTGAACGTTCAGGAATTTTTAGCGTCCTTAATTAAGTATGTAAAAGGGAAAGTTTGGAAACCTTGTGTATTCGTACGCATTTTGCAAGTACGTGCATATAGCACAAACTTTACTATATACTATCGCACTACACGTCTCTCTCGATATATGCTTGCAGACTGTGCTACTCCCTCCGTCCAGGTCAATAAGTCATCTTTGGTTGTGCACCGTGACCAAGGAGGAGGGAAGACTTATACACCTAGATGGAGGGAGTACTACTATTACTTATGTACGTGCAAATGCACGTTTTAACATTACGATGCGGTTTTTGTAAAAGTAGAAAAACAACACTAGTCAAGCTTGTGAAACAATTCAATGCAAAACAAATGCAAAAATGCTCGTTTGATTGTTTACTTTTAGCTTCCTTCTCTGTGGTTATTTCTCTGTCGTACTTTGTACAGAGTATCTCACTGGTTGGAAAGGCATGCAAATTCCCAAACCGCTTCCTACACCCTGTATCGAATTTTTTGCCTAACAAGTTGTGCCGTGCAATTGGAATTCCAACTTAAGTACTACTACTAGTAGGAGTACCAGTGGCCAGTTCTTTTAGGCTTCTAGATTAGTAATCCCATAAGAGCAAGTACAATAGAGCTGAGTCAGCGGGCTATAAGAAATAAACTAGTATATTTCTGCTTAGTTGGAGAAAAGAGAAGAGGAGAGAGAAGGTAAGCGGGCTCTTCGTGAAGAGCTTGCTCTAGCACGTGCTCCTAGGCACTTTGTGAGAATAAGAAGTGGGCCACATAATAAAAAAGTAGTACACTCTTTTGATCTATTATTGTACATGTTGGCTATAAGATGGGCTGTAGATGACATGGCACTGGCTTAGAGCCAGCAGCTGGCTATACTATTAACCATGCTCTAACTACTACCTCCGTCCTGGTTTATTGGTCCCCATTGTAATCTGTGTCAAATTTTGATCATAAATTTAACTAATGAAATGTTAGTGCATGTCACATGCACTACTCCATCCGTCTAGGTGAGTAAGTCATCTTAGGTTGTGCACCATGACCAAGGAGGAGGAGAAAACGAGAAACGTTAATGTTTATTTGCTAATTAATAGTATTGCATGCAATGAACTAACCACTGCATGTCGTGTTTGATATCTCAAGTCATTAAAAGCATGCACACTCTTTATCTCTTATTGGTTGATATGTCAAGAAACAAGAAACGAGGTAGAAGTTAATGCACCGCGCCTAAGTGTTTTAGGATTATTTGGTTTTCGTAAGATGACTTACACACCTAGCCACTACAGGAATCAGCTATTTTGCCGTCTGCCACGGCGGGCGGCAAAGGCCTTTGCCATCAGCCGCGGATGGCAAAAGGCTCCGGCAAAGTAGGCTACGGTAAACAGCTACTTTGCCGTCTGCTTCCTGGCGGCTGACGGCAAAGGCCCTTTGCCGTCTGCCGCGGACGGCAATAATTGCGCTGTCAGTCCGTTAAGTGGCTAACGGCAGGCCTTTGCCGTCCGCGGCAGACGGCAAACTTTCTAGTGTCTTTGCCGTCCGCCTTATGATGTCGTCTGCCATTTCTTTGCCGTCTGCTTTTGGGTAGCTGATGGCCAAGAGCTTCTTTGCCGTCAGCTAGCAGACGGCAAAGAGCTGGCAGATGGCAAATTAGCTGATTCCAGTAGTGAGCGGAGGGATTACAATGGTGAGGAATAAACCAGTTAAATATTTGGTCAAAATTTAGCACAAATTACAATGGTGAGGAATAAACCAGGACGGAGTAGTAGTTTAGAAGCCCAAATAAATGAGTGAGGCGCCTTATTGTTACTCTCCACTGTGAATAGTCTTGTGGGAAAAGCTGGGGAAGCCGCCAAAAGAACTGGCCCTAGGAGTAGTAGCTAGGGATCGAGTGTGCGAGATGAATCGGAGAAAGTAAATGTAGAGAGATGAAATGCAAAAAAGACGAAGGGATGTGATGGTTGCTTGTCCGTTTATTTTACCAGGCCACTTATTACTGGGAGTGGTTGGGTTTTGTCATATGACGGCTTTACTGCCGCGCCACGAGCGGGGTGAGAGGTGAGACTCCCGTGTAGCGCCACCCTCTACACTTGTACTACATCTGTCGTGGTTTATTAGTCCCCCATTGAATTTAACTGAAGATTTAACTGACAAAATGTTAGTGCATGTCAACAAAAACTATATCGTTGGATTCGTATTTGAACATAGTTTTGAATGATATAATTTTAGGTGACATGCATCAGCATTTATCGTACTATATATAATGTTAGTTCAATTTTTGGTCGTACTAATCTATAGTAGTAAGGTGCCCGTGCGTTGCACCGAAGAGTGAAATGCATTGATCGGGGAGTTGTTTATTTTGACAAAGGATGTGGGGGTCATCTCATGTGTAACGGGTATCGATAGGTTTCTTCGGATATTGTTTCATCTCTAGAGGTCACAAACATCCGGGTGAAATAGATAAAAAGGTATCTTTTGCAAACAAAAGTGTTCAACCTGCATCCAAAACTTGTGAAGAAATAACACTTACTGTGCTTTGCAAGAAATGATCTTTAAGAATTAGTTTTTGAGTATCGATTGTTATACATGTGGGCTACAGATGACATGGCACTTTCTTATAGTCAAAAGTTGGCTATACTATTAAGTAATATTAACCATGCCCTTATACACCTAGACGGAGGGATTAAATCAGGATGACTTGCAAGCGGGCAGAGGAGATGTAAGAAATGGTTCATCGTAAGTCTTTCACCAGTACTGTAGTAAAAATTCATACATGGAAGATTCTAGACTAAACCATAAACGGATACACTTTTATTCATGCGCGATACTCCAATAGAGGAAGATCCTGCATGGAAGTCTCCACATGCTTAGACAGCGGATTACATTGAGCGAAGACTAATGATCAACATTTAACTTGATAATGCGTACTTCCAGGTGAACCTCCTTGGAGTCCCCGTGCACCGTGTCGGCGGGTAAAGGAGGCCATGGGTTTTCCAAGTCCACATTGGCGGGATAGTCCCAGCTCCCCAGAGTCCAAGTACGTTCGATGAGGCCGGTGTCGCCGCCCACGCGACCCGGAGGGGTAGTAACACTGACCACGCACCCGTATATCGGCCTCGTGTCAGTGTCAGCGTCAGCGGCGTCGTCCCTGACGCACATTACAGAGACGGGGCGGTGGCCTGCGTGGGCCTCGCCGGTGCCCACAATCAAGAGGAAGACGCTGCCGTCCTCCTCCGAGACTAGCAGGCGGCGGTGATCCTCCAGTGACTCCGGCATGGTGAAGGGGTAGCACGTCTCGTACTTGATGTTCTCCGCAAAGGGCCAGCAGTGACCGCTGCACGCATCCGTGAGGTGATGCACCATGTCCGCCGGCGAGCCACAAAACGGCATCGGGCACTCATAGCAGTGGACGAAGGGCTCCTTGGAGGCATCGACCAGGCCATCCATGAAACGGGAGTGGCTGTAGGGGATGTTGCGCCAGTTGAATATATCAGCAAGTTACTACGAGATTTAATCCGAATAAGCACAAAATAAATCATGACGGCTATAACAGAGATGAAACTAATCATGTGGACTAGCATAGTAGTCGGATACATAGTAGAAACATGAATTCTACCACGATTTCGAACAGGAGGACAGAAACACATACGGTGCAACGGGAGCAGCACCGTTGGCGTTGAGGTTGTCGCCCATGTCCAAACACCACGTAGACACGGTCTTTGAGCATGGTTCGTAGTCGTTCCACGCTCGGGCATTGAAGTTTGTAACTATTTTAGATTAGAATATACTACTCCTCCGGTGCTAGTAGTAGAGCAGAGTCCTACTCTACTACTCTACTCAAGCAAGCTAGGGCATAGCACTGTAGGGAGTACCAGTACTGTGATCACTCAATCAAGTTGTCTGGCATCGACATGACCCTACGCTGCTGGTATGTGTCTCTTAAGTCAAGCGGCGTGCTATAGTCATCATCACCTGTCCACTTCCCGCAGCACATATTCGCTTCTCCATCTTTGTCCGCACATAATCTCGTCCAATCTTCCATCCCCGCTAACAATGGCAGAACCAAGCAGTGCCCGCCGAAAGAGTGGCTGGAATTCGCTCCCCACGGAGGTAATCAAGCTCATTGTTTCGCGTGTGGACAATCTCAGTACCGTGTCGCTCGCCGCGTGCTCGTCAGGGCTGTACCGTTTACTCAAAGCCCTCAGGCCGGAGCTTTTTAAGCCAGGTCCTTGCTTGCTGATGCTGCCTGATCTTCAGAAACGGCGTGTCACGCAGCATAACGATCGTAGGGTGGCGAGCATCAACCCCCTTGACTGCGATCCAATCCCCGTCAGCCTCAACTACATTAACGGTATGTACTGGGTCGGCATGAACACGTCTTGGATGGTGCTCGTCGACGGTCGCGGTAGCTGGATGCTCGTGGAAGTCTACACCCGGTGATTGATCCCCCTTCCTTCGATTAACACTGCACTGCTTTGGCACCGCAGCCCAGAATACTCGGAATCTTACAGTAGCCAACATGATACCAAGTTTGATTTGCTCAAGGTTGTAATCTGCCAAGTGCCCACAAGATCTGCGAATTATAAAGACTTCAGGCTAATTGCGTTCTTCAACCGCGGTCTCGCCTATCTGACAGGTCACTGCGGTAAGTGGATAAATCTGCACGACCATCGCAGGATCATACATCCTCCATGGTTCTCTGATGCCATTGAACACAAGGGCTTCATTTACGCCGTCGACTCCTTCTATGGCTGGACGTATTACTGGCCTACTCCAGTCATCGCTACAAACGGCTGTTACAGCAGTATGTTACTTTCCTATTATATCATGATGGCTTGCTTATATTACTGTCAACATTTGCTGAAAAAATATTCATGCTCATAACATGCTGTTCTTAAGATTGACTAAATCAAGAGCCCTGTTTTATTTGACTCCAACTTGATATGATGTTGTAGGCCGCCTGGTGTCCCTACCCTTCCTAATCCTAGAACCTTTTAAAGAAAAGCGGCATGGCAGTTGCAGGTGGTTCCTAGCTCGATCAGACGACGGCGAAAGATTGATGATCGTTCACACGTACCGGACGTGTTGTTTCGCGGAATACAATCACAGTCACTGCAAGGTCTTTGAGCAGGATCCCAGCTTCTCTGGGCCTTCAGGAATTTTTGACTGGAGGCTGGTAAGTAGCCTTGGTACACGCTCTCTGTTTGTCGGACTGAATTATCCGATTAACCAGGAGATAATCGACGGCAAGGATCATTATGGTAGCGCGGTTTCGTTCATCAGGCAAAACTGTGTGTACACAGCGTACCATGCGTCTCTACATGCACCATACCCTGATATGTGCCGCCACGCTCTGCAGCCCAAAGTAGGAGAGAGGGTCGCAAGTATCAGACTTCGACCTGCTGGCTGGAGTTTCCCCCATCAGGCACCCATCTGGTTCAAGCCGTCAGCCAATCTCCATAGCTTAATAAATAGTAACGTCTAACTGAGCCAGTTAGTTAGATGCGTACACTTGGTATAGTAGGATCTTTATTTAGTTTGATGCATACACTTGTTCTTTTTTGGTAGCCCTTTTGTAATGATGGCTGATGTTTGGTTTGGAAGAGAGAGCTGCGTCTTCACTCTTCTGGCCTGCTTACTGCTTCTGTTGCACCCCCAGCCCTGGTTGCTGCTCCTGCTGTTTTCAATGTACAATCAGTAGTATATTTCGTCTGTTGGTTGAATAAATGTGTTGTTAGAACGACAAACACAATGTTTTGGAAATCGTTGCACGGTTCGATCCTGTAGTGCCCCGTACCGTACGTAGCGCATACTATTTTTCGTACGGAACACATTTTCCACTTGTTGATAACATGCAGCCCACTGATGAAGGCCCAATAGAGAAGCCCATAATTAACTGGAAGGGTGGCTCTCACATGAATCCTGCCCAGGTACATGCTCATGGTCCCCTAAACCTAAATAAGTAAATAGATAAAGCTAAATGCTCATGCACCAGTTCTTTGGGAAAATAGGTAGCCCAGTATTTCTTTTTGAAGAATACCCAAGCTAGGCGTATTTGTTTTCTCCGAATTACTGGGCTACAAATCTTTCAAGACGAGGAGGGATGCATTCCGGCCTAGCTTAAGAGTATGGTCAATGTCTGTTAAAAGTAATATCAAAAGGGGTTGAAAATTCCAAAAAAATTATAGCAAATGGGATATAAGTTTCTTTTTTTGTTTTTGTTCTTCACTGATATCTTATACGTATTTCATTGGATTTAACATGATGTAGTAGTAATTTATTTTTTAATTTGTTTTAGTATGGCTATTAATTTTTGGATTAAGAATATTTCGTTCCCCAGCAAAAATTTGCGAATTTTCAAAATTTCCCACATATTTAGTTGATTTTTTGACCCTGGTACTGACCAGAAAATGGCCAGCAATTCTAAAAATGGAAAACGGGCTGCAATAAATTCCATATGAATTAGAAAATGAGTAAAAAATATAAAAATAATAGCAAATGGGCTGTACACGCCACAGATTTCGAGGCTGACTTGTTTACGCAAGGCTTTGTCAGTGAACACACGATTCTAGCAGCAGTGACTATTGGATGTCCATCCAACGGCCAACGTGCTTCTTCAATCTCTGAACTTCCTGCTCCAGCCGCCTAAACTAGCGCCGGCGGGACTGCCTGCTCCCTCCTCTTGTGGCCCGCTGTGATGTCGCGCAAGCTTCCCTGGCCCACCCTACTCCCTCCACTGGTCTGGCCGCACGTAATCAACTGCCTCCTTATTACGCGAAAAAAATGATTCCTCCCACTGACATCTGGGGCGCACCGGTTGGGAGGCTGACCTATGGGCCTACTAAGTTGACGCGTACGCAGGGCTTGTCAACTTAGTCAACAAACGATTCTAGCAGCAGTAACCGTTGGATTTGAATCGAACGGTCATGCTGCTTCTTCAATCGCCGCTCTTCTTGCACCAGCTGCCCAAACCAGCGCCGGGGAGACCGCCTGCTCCTGTCTCCAGTGGCCGGCTGTGCTGCCGTTGAGGCCTCATCGCCCCCTACTACTCTAACCGCTAGCCAGGCCCTGCGGCGACGACAACCTCACACCGCAGCCGAACCAGTGAACCCTCGTACTCATCTCCGCGTGGGCATCCACTGCCGCGTCTTCCCCGGCTCCGCGTTCTCCCCTTCCTAGGCCTCGCCGTCGTCCACCGCCTTGGTGCTCTCGGCGCGGCGTGGTCAACGTGGTCAACGACATTCCATCGGAAGAGTACTGTACGTGGAGAGGCTGACAGCTGGGTCCATGGCCACAGCCCAGTTTTTTTGTGATTTGCCAAGTAAGTCGCTTTGTCAGGCCTGTTGGGGTGCAAATCTTTCAAGACGAGGAGAGCTTTCATTCGGCTGGCTGAGAAAATGGCCCATCAGTAATGAGAAATGCGCTGTACATTTTTAAAACACATCAAACCGGCAATTAGTTTCAAATATCTTTTTTTTCATTTCGAGATTTTAAATTACATTAATTTTTATGCATGGAGAATTTGTTGGATTTTATATTGATATACATTTATTTTTAAAATCAGTTTGAATGTGAGTCGAAATTTCGGGATTAAAAACAGTTCGGACCGCACCGAAATATGCAAAATTTCGTATAATTTTTTAACCGTGGCCACTATATGGCCTGTAATGCTAACAAAAAGAATATGGGCTCCAAAAAGCCTTAATAATTAGCAAATGGGTTGTAAATTATTAGAAATAATGGCAGATAGGTTGTATGCTGCTTTCCACAGATTTGAGGCTTTTCTAAAGAAAAGGTTGACGCACAAGCACTGACTGTTGGATGTCCATCGAACGGCCGTCGTGCTTCTTCAATCTTTGCTCTTCCCGCTCCAGCCGCTCAAACAAGCGCCAGCGGGACTTCCTGCTCCCTCCTCCCCGCGGCCGGCTCTGCTGCCGCCCAGGCCTCACCGCCCCACCGTACTCCCATCGCTGGCCTAGCCATCCCTCTACTCACCCACACCTGCTGTTATTCTCCGGCGACGTCAGACGAACCAGTAAACCCTCGTACAGTCGTACTCCCCTCCGCGTGGGAAACAACTGCCGAGTCTTCCCTGCCTCCGTGTCGTTCCCTTCCTAGGCATCGCCGTCGTCCACCGCCCTGGTGTTCGCGGCGCGGCCTGGTCAACATGGTCAACGACCGACATGCATCTGAAGTGGACTGTACGTGGAGAGGCCGACAGCTGGTCCACGGCCGCACGCAAGGAAATGCCTCCTTATTACGCGCAAAATAATGATTCCTCCACCTGACATCAGGGACCCACCGAATGGGCCTCTGTATTTCGCGAAAAAACGTTACCGCCGCTGACAGCTCGGACCCACCAGCTATATCTTCGCACGCAAGGATGTGCCTCCTTATTATGCACACAAAAAATGAATACCCCCCTGTTAGCTAGGACCCAGTATAGTGGTAGGCTGACTTGTGGGCCTACAAAGTTGACGGGGACGGAGGGCTTTGTCAACTTAGTCAATATGTACGATTCTAGCTCCAGTGACCGTACGATGTCCATCCAACGGCCGTAGTGCTTCTTCAACCTCTGGTCTTCTTGCTCCAGCCGCCCAAAGCAGCGCCGGTCGTGCCGCATGCTCCTGCCTCCCGTGGCCGGCTGTGCTGCCGCGGAGGCCTCACCGCCCCCTACTATTCCCACCGCTGGCCAGGCCCTGCAGCGACGGCAGCCTCACACCGCAGCCGAACCAGTGAACCCTCGTACTCCTCTCCGCGCGGGCTTCCACTGTCGCGTCTTCCCCGGCTCCCCGTCGTCCCCTTCCTAGGCCTCGCCATCGTCCACCGCCCTGGTGCTCTCGGCGCGGCGTGTTCAACGTGGTCAAGGAACGACTGTACGTGGAGAGGCTGACAGCTGGGCCCACGGCCGCAGCAACGAAGTGCCTCCTTATTACGCGGAAAATAATTATTCCTCCACCTGACAGCTGGGACCCACCGGACGGGCCACTGTATTTCGCGAAAAAAACATTTCCCCCTGACTGCTGGGACCCACCAGCTACATCTTCGCACGCAAGGAAGTGCGTCCGGGCAAAAAAACGATTCGCCGCCCTGACTGCTGGGACCCACCAGCTACATCTTCGCAGGCAAGGATGTGCCTGACAGTCGGGACCCACCTGGTCGAAGCGTACGTAGTGTTGTCATTTTGGTCGTGAACGTGTACGTACATACATACTGGTGGATGTAGAGGCGCGCACGTGTCGTAGTAGAGGCGCGTACGTGTCGTAGTAGAGGCGCGCACGTAGCATGTACACGTACGTACAGCGGCCAGGGTGCAAGAAAGAAAATACGGCCACGTATGTGTACATACGGGCGGGGTCTCGAACGCCTACTCGCGCATACGTACGGCCAGGGCTCGTGTACATGGCTGGGTCGGAACGGAGAAACAGCGTCGTTATCGTGTTCATGGGAAGCCAACCGGCTGGGTCGGAACGGAATGCGTCCTCGTGTTCATCGAGAGGGCTTGGACGGAACAGCCGATGGAAACGAGGCCTGGCGTACCGCAGAACGGAGGAAACGGCCTTGTGTTCGACCGGCCACGTTTGAAACGGGATCCTGTTCATCGGGAGGGGTCTGGATCGCAAAACGGAGGAAACGGACCTCCTACGGTCGAAACGGGGGTCCTGTTGATCGGGAGGGGTGTGGCGTACGGCAAAACGGAGGAAACGGACTTGTGTTGGAGCGCTACGGTCGAAATGGGGGTCCTGTTCATCGGGAGGGGTGTGGCATACCGCAAAACGGGACTCCGCGGGATACTGTTCATCTCCACTGTCGACCCCCTCCACCCTCCACGGGCTACTGTTCATCCACCATCGACCTCCTGCAGCCTCCACCTGCGACTGTTCATCCACGGGCTCCTGTTCATCCAGCCTCCACCACGCGCTACTCCACCGGCTACTGTTCAACCAGCCCTCTCCACAGGCTTCTGTTCAACCACCCCTCCTCGGGCTACTGTTCATCCAGCCCTCCACCATCTACTGTTCATTCTGCCCTCCACGGGGTCCTGTTCATCCAGCCCCAACCGGCTCGATCGATCGGGGTCCTGTTCATCCAGAGGCAACACCACGGGGTCCTGTTCATCCACCCCCACCGGGAACTGTTCATCCAAACCCCCCCCCCCCAGCAACGCTCACTGTTCATCCAGAGGCAGCATCGATCGGCTTCAGTTAGCAGCAGTAGCGAAGGAATCGCTCGATCGGGTTCAGTTAACAGCCATCGATCGATCGCTCGGGTTCTGTAACGCGTAGCCTGCAGTGCAATCGCTCGGGTTCAGTTAGAGCCCAACGCCTCGCTCGGGTTCAGTTAGAGCCAACGCCTCGCACACACGCACGTACGTGTACGAGAGAAACGCGCATCACTCGGCCCCCGACCTCCCACCGTAACCGGGAACTCCCAGAAATTTTCCTCGCCCTCGCTTCTACCACGGTTTTTTTTGTCATGGACGGCCCAAAGAATGTCATGCAGCTGCGTCTCCAGCCTGCCCAGGACGAAAAGCCCATTTTTTGTCATGATTTTTTGTCATAGAAGTAGGAGCCCACCACATCTATGATGATACCGGGTTTTGTCACAATTATCGTCATAGAAGTGTCATATGTATGACAGAAAAAAATTTCGTTCGGCCCAAAATGTCACGGATGTGTCTTTTTTTGTAGTGTGCGCATGGGGGGGCGTTGGACCCGAAGACAGGCCTGGTTTCAAAGAAGGCAAGTCTAAAAGGAGCCGAACAAAATTTACTTGACGCAATAGAAGATGCTCGAAAGGGGGTGTTCACGCCCAACAGAGAGAACGATGAGCTTACGCGCGCCCTGGGAAATCCTGAACACCCGGGAAGAACACGAGGCAAGGGCGTTATTCCCTGGTATGAGGGCTTTTCGGAATGGAACAACGACTACAGGAGCCGTGCAAGAAAGAAGATGGAGGATGAGAAGAAGAGGAAGCTGGAGGAGGAGCAGAGGAAGCAGGACGCAGAATGCCTTCAAGGCCTAGAAGCAAGGCACGTGGACTTGGCACTCAAATTCCAGCAGCAGCAGCAGATCGACTCACTTAGCCAGGAAAGGGGGTCTCAGCAGCGGCAGCAGCAAGCGGATGATCGTCCAGCATTGGATAGCACTGTCACATCCATGCCGAGAAGCAGCGTTGGTTCCGCCCCGGGCGACGCACTGCTGGATACATACCCTATGGAGGACATCATAGAGAACACTAACTGTGAGCTACACTTCAAAATGAAGAACATATCCATGAAGGTGGTGGACGCCGTTGCTTTTACAAATACCCCCGAAGCAACCTTCCATTGCACCCCGATTCCAGCGGGATATGCTCGTGTCTTGGTTGATGAGGTGGTGGACCAATATTCGGGGCCACAGCTTGACATTCCTGGAGGTGACGACGAGCACACATTGGAAGAGGCCATACATCTTATCGTCCTATGGATAAAGGATTGCATCATCTTTCGAAGGCCACCGACACCGCGTCTGCCGACTCCTCCTTCAAGTCCGCCACCGTGTCAGCAGACTCCCGCTCCTCCAAGTCCACGAACGCGTGAGCCGACTCCTCCTCGAAGTCCGCCATCGTGTCAGCAGACTCCCGCTCCTCCAAGTCCACGAACGCGTGAGCTGACTCCTCCTCGAAGTCCGCCATCATGTCAGCAGACTCCCGCTCCTCCAAGTCCACCGATGTGTGAGCAGACTCCTGCTCCAACTCAGCCACGTCAGCCGTCTCCGCCGCCTCAGCAATCATAGAAGAGACACGCCGCAGCTATGGTGCGTAGCGGTACGAGTCGAGGTAGTACAGGAGGTACAGGCGGAGACAAGCGATATAAACATGGTCCAAGCCTCGCTCCTCTTCCTCAGAGGCCTTACGACATGAACGAGGAGCAAAACGAAGCCTTAGTGAAGACCCAAGTAGACGCCCATTTTGGACCGAAACCGGCACCGCCGCCGAGGGAGAAAGTGCCTGAGGAAAAGATTGACCACTTCATTCGTATGGCTAGATCACCAGCTCCCAAGCCTGTTGACTCATACTATGAGCGCCAAATCAGGAAGGCACATCAAGCACGACTACAGAAAGAAGCGAGCTCGAGCTCGAGCCAACAAGCAGCTGTCAAAAACTGTGGGAAAACCATTCCCCAGCTGGGAGAACAGGCGGCGCAATCGATCCCCCAGCTTGTTGTGCCAACAACACATGAGAGTACGCGCGCCCAATATTCTTGTGGGCAAACCGTTTACGTTCCCCAGCTGGGCAATGTGGTAATAACCGAGGAGCATATAATTAATGCAGGCTGAAATGCTCAAGATCACTGTTGGACAACTCCTCGATATCGAGCCCATGTCTCCGCTTAGAGAGGAGGAAATAAAATGGAAATATGTCCGGGGCCAACCTTTGGTCGAGCCAGACGAGGTCAAGAACCTCCCAACGAGAATGTATTAACTGCATCAATGGTACATGAACATTACCAAGATTTCCAATCGAGAGTCCCTCATGGTGAATGTCAAGGAGGAGCATTACTTCCTTGAGAAAGCTGCGTCCGTTGAGTATTCAGAACTATTTCAGTTATACAATCAAGACGCACTCGACAAATCTATCGTCAGTTGCTATTGTCTGTAAGTGATTTCTTTCTGTAATTTAAGTCTCAAGCTAGTTGTAGTGATCATTTTGATCAATCATTACTTGTAATTATCCTCACTATATTCTTTTATGTGGTATTATGCAGGATGAAGATGTATGAAATGAAAAAATCTGGACGCTATGGCATTGGGTTCATTGACCCAAATACCGTTAATGAGTACACATGGTATATTCCAAGTTGTCGAGCAAGTTTATAGGAAAGCATGCTAGAGTTTTTCAAGCGCCTCAATACCAATGAAGATATACTACTTCCTTACAACTTCCTGTGAGTCACACTGTCTTGTACTACAAATTCTGTTTTGGCTTACTAGCTAGCTAGATGTTAATAATTAAGTGTATAGGGTTTAGGGTAGTTGATTAGTGTTCTGCACATGCCCGCTTAATTAAGACATGCAAGTGTGTGCGCATGCAGTTTCCACTGGATCTTGTTATACATTAAAGTTGAAGAAGGAAAAGTTGAAGTACTGGACTCACTACTTAAAAAAGAAAGTGACTACACCATCTTGTTTGGGACAGTCAACAGGTAATTTCAATCATTATTAACTATATCTCGGCCTATTTAGTTCGTCATTTCCTGATATGACCTATTTTTAATAACCCCTTTATTAATTTTCTTTGCCGGCGGGCAGGGCTTGGGCAAAGTACATCAAGGTGACTCCAGGAAAATGGCGACAAAATCTATGTTGGTATCGACCCAAGGTAAGTAATTAAGTAGTACTAGCTAGTACTAGCTAGCTAGCTACCATCTCTTTAATTCTTGTTTCAATACCATTAATTAATTATCATGCTTGATTAATCATTATTTGATTCAATTCCATTCTCGTAAAGACCCTAAAGCAGGCGTCGGGGACTGATCTGTGTGCATACTACGTTTGCGAGAACATTCGCATGATGGCGTCCGAAAGGAGCAGATCTTAAAAACAGGACTGGGTACATTTGTCAGAACACTATTTACAAATTTTTACATCATTATCGATATCTAGTCACACAACTAATACACATGCATATTGATCTCCTTCTTAACAGTTCAGAGAGGTGCGGGAGCAGCTCCTACCAATGGAGCGCATACTAGCACTTTAAAAGGAAATAGCGGGATTTTTGCTCGACCAGGTCATAGATCCCAAAGGAGAATACTATTACCCGCTACCGCCCCCGTCAACCACTTGTCATCGTGCTCCGAAGGCACCAAGGCAACATGTAGGAGAAATTGTATATATATATATACATGTGTATGTGTGAATAATTAATGGTGGTTGTGAGACATTCGATGATATATATATATATATATATAAATATCTATATATATATATATATGCGGTTCTATGAGAAAATCTATTTAATATATGCATAACGTGTGTAATATGTAGTATCGTAAAATACCAGCACACAAAAAAGAATTAAATGGAAAACACAAAATTAATGGAAAAAAAACCAAACCCCCCCCCCCCCCCAAACATTTAGTACCGGTTGGTGTTACTGAAGGAAATATACCCTAGAGGCAATAATAAAGTTATTATTTATTTCCTTATTTCATGATAAATGTTTATTATTCATGCTAGAATTGTATTAACCGGAAACTTGATACATGTGTGAATACATAGACAAACATAGTGTCACTAGTATGCCTCTACTTGACTAGCTCGTTAATCAAAGATGGTTGAGTTTCATGATCGTTTAGTATGTTGCTATTGCTTTCTTCATGACTTATACATGTTCCTATGACTATGAGATTATGCAACTCCAGTTTACCGGAGGAACACTTTGTGTGCTACCAAACGTCACAACGTAACTGGGTGATTATAAAGGTGCTCTACAGGTGTTTCCGAAGGTACTTGTTGGGTTGGCGTATTTCGAGATTAGGAGTTGTCACTCCGATTGTCGGAGAGGTATCTCTGGGCCCAATCGGTAATGCACATCACTTAAGCCTTGCAAGCATTGCACCTAATGAGTTAGTTGCGGATGATGTATTACAGAACGAGTAAAGAGACTTGCCGGTAACGAGATTGAACTAGGTATTGAGATACCGACGATCGAATCTCGGGCAAGTAACATACCGATGACAAAGGGAACAACGTATGTTGTTATGCGGTCTGACCGATAAAGATCTTCGTAGAATATGTGGGAGCCAATATGAGCATCCAGGTTCTGCTATTGGTTATTGACCGGAGACGTGTCTCGGTCATGTCTACATAGTTCTCGAACCCGTAGGGTCCGCACGCTTAAAGTTTCGATGACAGTTATATTATGAGTTTATATGTTTTGATGTACCGAAGGTTGTTCGGAGTCTCGACATGGTCGAGACATGAAGATGATATATTGGAAGCATATGTTTGGATATCGGAAGTGTTCCGGATGAAATCGGAATTTTACCGGAGTACCGGGAGGTTACCGGAACCCCCCGGGGGCTTAATGGGCCATAGTGGGCCTTAGTGGAAGAGAGGAGAGGCGGCCAGGGCAGGGCCGCGCGCCCCTCCCCCCCTAGTCCGAATAGGACAAGGAGAGGGGGGCGGCGCCCCCCTTTCCTTCCTCTCTGCCTCCTCTTTCCCCCTCCACTCCTAGTCCAACAAGGAAAAGGGAGGGAGTACTACTCCCGGTGGGAGTAGGACTCCTCCTGGCGCGCCCCTTCTGGCCGGCCGCACCTCTCCCCCTTGCTCGCCCCTCCACCATAGTCCACCTCGATAATACTGTAGCGGTGCTTAGGGGAAGCCCTGCGTCAGTAGAACATCATCATCGTCACCACGCCGTCGTGCTGACGAAACTCTCCCTCAACACTCGGCTGGATCGGAGTTCGAGGGACGTCATCGGGCTGAACGTGTGCTGAACTCGGAGGTGCCGTGCGTTCGGTACTTGATCGGTCGGATCGTGAAGACGTACGACTACATCAACCGCATTGTGCTAACGCTTCCGCTTTCGGTCTACGAGGGTACGTGGACAACACTCTCCCCTCTCGTTGCTATGCATCACCATGATCTTGCGTGTGCGTAGAAATTTTTTGAAATTGCTATGTTCCCCAACAGTGGCATCCGAGCCAGGTTTTATGCGTAGATGTCATATGCACGCGTAGAACACAAGTTAGTTGTGGGCGATATAAGTCATACTGCTTACCAGCATGTCATACTTTGGTTCGGCGGTATTGTTGGATGAAGCGGCCCGGACCGACATTACCCGTACGCTTACGCGAGACTGGTTCTACCGACGTGCTTTGCACACAGGTGGCTGGCGGGTGTCAGTTTCTCCAACTTTAGTTGAACCGAGTGTGGCTACGCCCTGTCCTTGAGAAGGTTAAAACAGCACTAACTTGACGAACTATCGTTGTGGTTTTGATTCGTAGGTAAGAACGGTTCTTGCTCAGCCCGTAGCAGCCACGTAAAACTTGCAACAACAAAATAGAGGATGTCTAACTTGTTTTTGCAGGGCATGTAGTGATGTGATATGGTCAAGGCATGATGCTAAATTTTATTGTATGAGATGATCATGTTTTGTAACCGAGTTATCGGCAACTCGCAGGAGCCATATGGTTGTCGCTTTATTGTATGCAATGCAATCGCCCTGTAATGCTTTACTTTATCACTAAGCGGTAGCGATAGTCGTAGAAGCATAAGATTGGCGAGACGACAACGATGCTACGATGGAGATCAAGGTGTCGTGCCGGTGACGATGGTGATCATGACGGTGCTTCAGAGATGGAGATCACAAGCACAAGATGATGATGGCCATATCATATCACTTATATTGATTGCATCTGATGTTTATCTTTTATGCATCTTATCTTGCTTTGTTTGACGGTAGCATTATAAGATGATCTCTCACTAAATTATCAAGGTATAAGTGTTCTCCCTGAGTATGCACCGTTGCGAAAGTTCTTCGTGCTGAGACACCACGTGATGATCGGGTGTGATAGGCTCTACGTTCAAATACAACGGGTGCAAAACAGTTGCACACGCGGAATACTCAGGTAAACTTGACGAGCCTAGCATATAACAGATATGGCCTCAGAACACTGAGACCGAAAGGTCGAGCGTGAATCATATAGTAGATATGATCAACATTGTGATGTTCACCATTGAAACTACTCCATCTCACGTGATGATCGGACATGGTTTAGTTGATTTGGATCACGTGATCACTTAGAGGATTAGAGGGATGTCTATCTAAGTGAGAGTTCTTAATTAATATGATTAATTGAACTTTAATTTATCATGAACTTAGTCCTGGTAGTATTACCATACCTATGTTGTAGATCAATAGCTCGTGTTGTTGCTTCCCTATGTTTTATGTATGTTCCTAGAGAAAACTAAGTTGAAAGATGATAGTAGCAATGATGCGGACTGGGTCCGTGATCTGAGGTTTATCCTCATTGCTGCACAGAAGAATTATGTCCTTGATGCACCGCTAGGTGACAGACCTATTGCAGGAGCAAATGCAGACGTTATGAACATTTGGCTAGCTCAATATGATGACTACTTGATAGTTTAGTGCACCATGCTTAACGGCTTAGAATCGGGACTTCAAAGACGTTTTGAACGTCATGGACCATATGAGATGTTCCAGGAGTTAAAGTTAATATTTCAAGCAAATACCCGAGTTGAGAGATATGAAGCCTCCAACAAGTTCTATAGCTACAAGATGGAGGAGAATAGCTCAAGCAGTAAGCATGTGCTCAGATTGTCTGGGTACTACAATCGCTTGAATCAAGTGGGAGTTAATCTTCAAGATAAGATAGTGATTGGCAGAATTCTCTAGTCACCATCACCAAGTTAGTAGAACTTCGTGATGAACTATAATATGCAAGGGATAACGGAAATAATTCCCAAGCTCTTCGTGATGCTGAAATCGACGAAGGTAGAAATCAAGAAAAACATCAAGTGTTGATGGTTGACGATACCACTAGTTTCAAGAAAACGGCAAAGGGAAGAAGGGGAACTTCAAGAAGAACGGCAAGCAAGTTGCTGCTCAAGTGAAGAAGCCCAAGTCTGGTCCTAAGCCTGAGACTAAGTGCTTCTACTGCAAAGGGACTGGTCACTGGAAGCGGAACTGCCCCAAGTATTTAGCGGATAAGAAGGATGGCAAAGTGAACAAAGGTATATTTGATATACATGTTATTGATGTGTACTTTACTAGTGTTTATAGCAACCCCTCAGTATTTGATACTAGTTCAGTTGCTAAGATTAGTAACTCGAAACGGGAGTTGCAGAATAAACAGAGACTAGTTAAGGGTGAAGTGACGATGTGTGTTGGAGTGGTTCCAAGATTGATATGATCATCATCGCAGACTCCCTATACTTTTGGGATTAGTATTGAACCTAAATAAGTGTTATTTGGTGTTTGCGTTGAGCATGAATATGATTTGATCTTGTTTATTGCAATATGGTTATTCATTTAAGTTAGAGAACAATTGTTGTTCTGTTTACATGAATAAAAACCTTCTATGGTCATACACACCAACGAAAATGGTTTGTTGGATCTCGATTGTGGTGATACACATATTCATAATATTGAAGCCAAAAAGATGCAAAGTTAATAATGATAGTGAAACTTATTTGTGGCACTGCCGTTTAGGTCATATTGGTGTAAAGCGCATGAAGAAACTCCATGTTGATGGGATTTTGGAATCACTTGATTATGAATCACTTGATGCTCGCGAACCATGCCTTATGGGCAAGATGACTAAAACTCCGTTCTCCGGAACAATGGAGCAAGCAACTGGCTTATTGGAAATAATACATACTGATGTATGCGATCCGATGAGTGTTGAGGCTCGCGGCAGGTATCGTTATTTTCTAACCTTCACAGATGATTTGAGCAGATATGGGTATATCTACTTAATGAAACAGAAGTCTGAAACATTTGAAAAGTTCATATAATTTCAGACTGAAGTGCAAAATCATCGTAAGAAGAAAATAAAGTTTCTACGATCTGATCGTGGAGAAGAGTATTTGAGTTACGAGTTTGGTCTTCAGTTAACACAATGTGAAATAGTTTCACTGCTCACGCCACTTGGAACACCACAGTGTAATGGTGTGTCCGAACATCGTAACCGTACTTTATTAGATATGGTGCAATCTATGATGTCTCTTACCGATTTACCACTAACGTTTTTGGGGTTATGAATTAAAGACAGCTGCATCCACGTTAAAAAGGGCACCGTCTAAGTCCGTTGAGACGACACAATATGAAATGTGGTTTGGCAAGAAACCAAAGTTGTCGTTTCTTAAAGTTTGGGGTTGTGATGCTTATATGAAAAAGTTTCATCCTGATAAGCTCAAACCTAAATCGGAGAAATATGTCTTCATAGGATACACAAAGGAGAATGTAGGGTACACCTTCTATCACAGATCCGAAGGCAAGAAATTCGCTGCTAAGAATGGATCCTTTCTTGAGAAGGAGTTTCTCTCGAAAGAAGTGAGTGGGAGGAAAGTAGAACTTGATGAGGTAATTGTACCTGCTCCCTTATTGGAAAGTAGTTCATCGTAGAAACCAGTTTCTGCGACGCCTATACCAATTAGTGAGGAAGTTAATGATGATGATCATGGAACTTCAGATCAAGTTATTACTGAACCTCGTAGGTCAACTAGAGTAAGATCCACACCAGAGTGGTACGGTAATCCTGTTCCGGAGGTTATGTTACTAGACCATGACCAACCTACGAACTATGAAGAAGCGATGGTGAGCCCAGATTCCGCAAAATGGCTTGAAGCCATGAAATCTGAGATGGGATCCATGTATGAGAACAAAGTGTGGACTTTGGTTGACTTGCCCGATGATCGGCAAGCAATTGAGAATAAATGGATCTTCAAGAAGAAGACTGACGCTGACGGTAATGTTACTGTCTATAAAGCTCGACTTGTTGCAAAAGGTTTTCGACAAGTTCAAGGGATTCACTACGATGAGACCTTCTCACCCGTAGCGATGCTTAAGTCTGTCCGAATCATGTTAGCAATTGCCGCATTTTATGACTATGAAATTTGGCAAATGGATGTCAAAACTGCATTCCTGAATGGATTTCTGGAAGAAGAGTTGTATATGATGCAACCGGAAGGTTTTGTCAATCCTAAAAGTGCTAACAAAATATGCAAGCTCCAGCGATCCATCTATGGACTGGTGCAAGCATCTCGGAGTTGGAATATACGCTTTGATAAGTTTATCAAAGCATATAGTTTTATACAGACTTGTGGTGAAGCCTGTATTTACAAGAAAGTGAGTGGGAGCACTACAACATTTCTGATAAGTATATGTGAATGACATATTGTTGATCGGAAATAATGTAGAATTATTCTGCAAAGCATAAAGGAGTATTTGATAGGAGTTTTTCAAAGAAGGATCTCGGTGAGGCTGCTTACATATTGAGCATCAAGATTTATAGAGATAGATCAAGACGCTTGATAAGTTTTTTCAATGAGTACATACCTTGACAAGATTTTGAAGTAGTTCAAAATGGAACAGTCAAAGAAAGAGTTTCTTGCCTGTGTTACAAGGTGTGAAATTGAGTAAGACTCAAAGCCCGACCACGGCAGAAGATAGAAAGAGAATGAAGGTCATTCCCTATGCCTCGGCCATAGGTTCTATAAAGTATGCCATACTGTGTACCAGATCTATTGTATACCCTACACTGATTTTGGCAAGGGAGTACAATAGTGATCTAGGAGTAGATCACTGGACAGCGGTCAAAATTATCCTTAGTGGAATAAGGATATGTTTCTCAATTATGGAAGTGACAAAAGGTTCGTCGTAAAGGGTTACGTCGATGCAAGTTTTGACACTAATCTAGATGACTCTAAGTCTCGGTCTAGATACATATTGAAAGTGGGAGCAATTAGCTAGAGTAGCTCCGTGTAGAGCATTGTAGACATAGAAATTTGCAAAATACTTACGGATCTGAATGTGACAGACCCGTTGACTAAAATTATCTCACAAGCAAAACATGATCACACCTTAGTACTCTTTGGGTGTTAATCACATAGCGTTTGAACTAGATTATTGACTCTAGTAAACCCTTTGGGTGTTGGTCGCATGACGATGTGAACTATGGGTGTTAATCACATGGTGATGTGAACTATTGGTGTTAAATCACATGGCGATGTGAACTAGATTATTGACTCTAGTGCAAGTGGGAGACTGAAGGAAATATGCCCTAGAGGCAATAATAAAGTTATTATTTATTTCCTTATTTCATGATAAATGTTTATTATTCATGCTAGAATTGTATTAACCGGAAACTTGATATATGTGTGAATACATAGACAAACATAGTGTCACTAGTTTGCCCCTACTTGACTAGCTCGTTAATCAAAGATGGTTGAGTTTCCTAGCCATAGACATGAGTTTTCATTTGACTAACGGGATCACATCATTAGGAGAATGATATGATTGACTTGACCCATTCCGTTAGCTTAGCACTTGATCGTTTAGTATGTTGCTATTGCTTTCTTCATGACTTATACATGTTCCTATGACTATGAGATTATGCAACTCCCGTTTACCGGAGGAACACTTTGTGTGCTACCAAACGTCACAACGTAACTGGGTGATTATAAAGGTGTTCTACAGGTGTCTCCGAAGGTACTTGTTGGGTTGGCGTATTTTGAGATTAGGATTTGTCACTCCGATTGTCGGAGAGGTATCTCTGGGCCCACTCGGTAATGCACATCACTTAAGCCTTGCAAGCATTGCACCTAATGAGTTAGTTGCGGATGATGTATTACAGAACGAGTAAAGAGACTTGCCGGTAACGATATTGAAACTAGGTATTGAGATACCGATGATCGAATCTCGGGCAAGTAACATACCGATGACAAAGGGAACAACGTATGTTGTTATGCGGTCTGACCGATAAAGATCTTCGTAGAATATGTGGGAGCCAATATGAGCATCTAGGTTCTGCTATTGGTTATTGACCGGAGACGTGTCTCGGTCATGTCTACATAGTTCTCGAACCCGTAGGGTCCACACGCTTAAAGTTTCGATGACAGTTATATTATGAGTTTATATGTTTTGATGTACCCAAGGTTGTTCGGACTCCCAGATGTGATCACGGACATGAAGAGGAGTCTCGAAATGGTCGAGACATGAAGATTGATATATTGGAAGCCTATGTTTGGATATCGGAGGTGTTTCGGGTGAAATCGGAATTTTACCGGAGTACCGGGAGGTTACCATAACCCCCCGGGGGCTTAATGGGCTATAGTGGGCCTTAGTGGAAGAGAGGAGAGGCGGCCAGGGCAGGACCGCGTGCCCCTCTCCCCTTAGTTTGAATAGGACAAGGAGAGGGGGCGGCGCCCCCCTTTCCTTCCTCTCTCCCTCCTCTTTCCCCCTCCACTCCTAGTCCAACAAGGAAAAGGGAGGGAGTCCTACTCCCGATGGGAGTAGGACTCCTCCTGGCGCGCCCCTTCTGTCCGGCCGCACCTCTCCCCCTTGCTCCTTTATATACAGGGGCAAGGGGCACCCTAGAGACACGACAATTGATCGTTTGATCTTTTAGCCGTGTGCGGTGCCCCCTCCACCATAGTCCACCTCGATAATATTGTAGCGGTGCTTAGGCGAAGTCCTGCGTCAGTAGAACATCATCATCGTCACCATGCTGTCGTGCTGACGAAACTCTCCCTCAACACTCGGCTGGATCGGAGTTCGAGGGACGTCATCGAGCTGAACGTGTGCTGAACTCGGAGGTGTCGTGCGTTCGGTACTTGATCGGTTGGATCGTGAAGACGTACGACTACATCAACCGCGTTGTGCTAACGCTTCCGCTTTCGGTCTACGAGGGTACGTGGACAACACTCTCCCCTCTCGTTGCTATGCATCACCATGATCTTGCATGTGCGTAGGAAAATTTTGAAATTACTACGTTCCCCAACAGTTACCAACCGGTACTAATGGTCTACCAGCAAGCGGGCCTGGCTCATGCCACGTGGTGGCACTTTAGCGCCGCTTCGTGCCGAACCGGTAGTAAAGGGGGGGGGGCTTTAGTCTCCACTCTTTAGTGCCGGTTGTAGAACCGGCACTAAAGGCCCTTACGATCCGGCGCTAAAGCCCGGTTCTGCACTAGTGACTCCGAACCCCAAGTCAACGCTTAAAGCAAACGAAGAATTGTTCTCATGTCAGGTTCCGTAGCTATGGTTCATACTACTTTGCTCTTGCATCACTGCATTTACTCATACCAACTAATTTCAAATTTGAAGGATGCAATTGAAACTCCAATGACGCAACATGTATGTTTTAAACCTGTTTATTTAACGTGTTTGCTATTGTAACTTGCTCTATGTTGATTTCAGTTTCAATTGAATAAACAGTTATGTTCTCATACCATGCACATTACAAGTGTTGTTATTGCTGTGTAGTTTCCCACACTTACATTCTGTCTCTGCTGCTTTGTCTTAAATAGATATGATTCTAATTGTCTCTATCTTGATTTGGCAACATAAACTAGAATGATATAGACCATACAGTGACCATACTACATAGATATATGTTTGTTTCATGTTGTTGTCCTGTCCACCTTACTACTGAACTGGTTTACCAAAATGATTTTCATATACAAAATGGTAAACATGTGAGTTTGTTTCTCTTTTAGAACGCGGATAAAATATTGGAAAAGAGTACCCCGTTATGCAATGGTAAAGGAAGTAATGCAGATAAGGTTCAAGATAGTGAGACATTCCTGTTGGTCTCCAAGAAAGCTGATAAAAACTATATTGAAGACACTGAGACAACCCCAAAGTCCTGTCTTGATGTAGTGTTCGAGTTACTGGCTACTACTGCTGGCACCAACTCTTCGAACTCGTTGCCTAAATCAGTTCTGCTTCTTGAATCTCAACTTCAAGTTGAAAGACATCGATCAGATGTTATGCGACAGGAAGCTGAAGGACTGAGGAAGTCCCTACAGAATTCAGATGCATACTTTCTGGTGCAACAGCAAGTGCTGGAGGATTTAAGCGCCAAACAAGAGAAAGTTAATAAGCTTGCTAAGCATCTTGCCAGCATTATGGGTACCCACGATATTGTTTCTTGAGCTCTTCTAAAGTGGTTTCAGTTCTGGACTTGTTTTGCTGCGGTGTTTATTTGCACTGGTTGCCAACTTTGATAACTAGTGTATATGATATGCTGCTTTGTTCCCTAAATTTGCACTGGTGGCGAACTTTGATGCCCAGTGGATGTAATATGTGTAATAGCCGTGATAGCCTAGCGTAAGTTGCTTGCTTATTTATTTCCTTATTTTCTTGTTTATTTGTTTGCTTGTAGTCAGTGCAGTTCCTTTTCCGCGGTTTGCTAGTGGCCGCAATAACCTATTTTTAAAAACTAGGCCACAATAACCATGGGCTACATATTTACTACAGTTACCATGGGCCTCATACGGGCCGTAGAAACAATGGGCCTTCTAAGGGCCGTAGAAACAATGGCCTTCTACGGGCCGTAGCATCAATGGGCCTTCTACGGGCCGTAGCATCAATGGGCCTTCTACGGGCCATATGATCAATCGACCAAAAATGGACCAATAAAAGACCGCATTATGGGCCGTAAACAAGCTAGATTTGGAATCGTCCGTTCATGGGCCGATAATAATGGGCCGTCATTAATCGGCCGTGTTTGATGACGCTATGAAAACGGCCCAACGGATTAACTGGCCGCAAACGGCCCGATTGTAACCACGTGCTGAATTTGTCCCACAAGCAGAAAATGCCAGTAACGGGCCGTAAGGAACCGAATGCTGGAAATGAGCCCAAGAATAAATGGGCCCTGAGAAGGCCGAAAGATAACACGGGTTGGAAACGGCCCAATGGAGTAATGGGCCGTTAATGGGTATAAATCGGTACACTGTTCATTGCGGACCAGATTCACCACGGGCCGTTAATGGGCCAAGAGTTACAAATGGCCTCGTATGGGCCGAAAGACATCATGGGCCATACATGGGCCGGAAGTTACAACGGGCTGGAATCATATTGGACAGACCAGATGAAGCTACAGGGCTTAATTCCAATAGACCGTAACGGGTCGTGAGTTAGCGGGCCGTAAATGGGCTATATACGAACAGGTCGTTAACAGGCTTTCCGTGGGCCGGCCCGTTACGTTTTGACCAAGTCAAACGGGTCGACCTTTTCACCGGAATGGGCCTCTGTTGGGCCGTGCCACATGTCGACATATCATAGGCGCCTCGTGTCCAATGAAGGGATGACATCTGCCCCAACGGTGAGTCAACACGTGTTTCCTCCGGCCAATGAGAAATTTACACGTGGAAAATCCTCATTGGTCCGGGCTGTTAGCGGGTTATCGGATCCAAAACCGGACCCAATAGCTTAACGGCGACCCGTTACGGTGGATGCCACGTGTCGGTCACCCTTAACGAAAGCACTTCCATGACGCGTCATTATCGTCATGGAAGTGGACACTTCCGTGATGATAATTTTGGTAATGTCATGAAACACTTCTACGACAGCACAGGTATGACTATCTTGATTCTGTCATAAAATCGTCATGGATGTATATACATGACAGAAAACGCGACCTACTATGACAAACACGTATCATCACGGAAGTGTATTTTTTTTTGTAGTGCCTGAGGCTCTTGGTTGTCTCTCGGGTTTGCACCACACCAGCCAATGTCGTCTCCCAAGCTGAGCCACAACCTCAAGTGGCGGCGACCAGAGCGGAATTGGGTTATGGCACCTCTCCACGCCCTCACACTCACTGTGACGTGTGTGATGTTCTCCTTCTGGAAATCACTCTCTCTAGCTAACACCAACATGTAGGTTGTTTCACAAAATGTCCATTGGCCTAACTAATGATGCGGCTACCAAGTGGGAGAAGAAGCAGCCGCAAACGAGCTTCCAGAGGCAAAGACGGTACCTAGTATGAGTGCGCCCGCTCGTACTAGTGCTCGTACCATGCGGCGCCGGCACCCCCTGGTGGACTAGTTTATCCCAGTGTCTTCGGATCACCGAGGAGAGCTACAGCGAAACATGTGCCCGAACCAAGAACCGTAGCCTCCGGAAGGAATCCAAAGGGGGCGGTGATCAATAGAAGGGCTGCACCACGCCATCATCCCGATCATGGAGACTCCGTCATCATCACCATCACCACCCCTCTATTCATCTCTTTATATTACCAAAAATCGTGGCGGATTTCTACGTGTATTCCATTGATTGATAATCCATAATTGCCATGATTATTTCATGATGTTTGTTGTCTCTATGTATCATTAAACCTCTTGTTCTCGGGGACATGGAGGAACCCTAGTATATTTAGGTGTTGAACGTCGATAGGACACAAATCCTCTTTTGTATGTTTATGTTGTTCTCGATGCTCTATGAAGTCGTCCACTCAACAAATTGCCCTACAGACATGAAGGATATTATTGTCTTTGTGATGGTGGGTTGTGCAAGTACAAAGGTGATAGTTAATACTTCCCATCCTCCCCAGAGCAATTGATAGGGGAATAGTAGAGACAACCCATTGTCCGCATCCACGTGGAGACCCTTAGTCATGGTTCTGGTAACCTGAATGTGGAGAGTTGATGGTGTTCGCACACGAACATGTCATCGTGTACCCTCGACGCCGGGGCTGACGCACTGCAGCTCACGTCGGAGGAGACCGGCCGGAAGCATGGTACGCAAGAAATCCGGCGGGTGCTTTGGTAGACCCAAAACCCTAGACGCCCGGGAGGGACCCCATCAGAGCGCGCAGTGGCTATGGGCTGCCCTAGATCGGCCTAGCCGCCCCTAGGACCTCGTGGATTCGCTGCCTCCAATCTTGAAGATGGACGAAGAACGAGAAGAAGATACAAGGGAGAGGGTGAAAAAGTAGATGAACACGAAAAAGTAGTAGATTGATTTGTTCGATTGTGTGTTGTTCCAATTGGTTGTCACTCCCAACATATATAAGAGGCACCTGGACTTCCCATACAAGAAAAGGACTCCCAATCACGTCCAAATCTTTCCAAAATTAACCGAACTCGGATTTAGACAAGTTCGAGACAACAGTTTGTTTTTTTGGTCTCACAGGCCACAAACGATCTTAGATAAAGATGCGCCAAAAAGAAAAGTTTAACCGTTTCAACGAGGCGAACAGCTCTCCTATTGACCACTTTTTCAAAAAAGGCAATCTTCAATACCCTACGGGGCCATCTTCCAGCCAGACTCGGTCATGCAGTTTTCTTGGTTGTCTGAGTCTTGCAGCAACCTTCCATGCTGTATACTATCTCTGATGATGATGACTCCAAAAGTAAAGTTGACCATTTCGATGATACGCACAAATTCCGTGTACAACACTTTTTCATCCGTGGACATCTAGAAAATCTTTTCGGACCATCTTCAGCTTCTGGTTGGATTGACCTTGACATTACCACTTGGCCGGCAAGCTTTTTGCCAGCAAGCTTTTCACTCGGCCGGCAAGCTTTTGCGCCGGAAAGCTTTCCATGCCGACAAGATTTCCACTTGGTAGACAAGCTTTTAACGCCGACAAGCTTTCCACATGGGCAAATTTTTCACGCCTGCAAGATTTTCACCCGGCCGGCAAGCTTTTGCGTCGGAAAACCTTCCATGCCGGCAAGCTTTTCACTTGGCAGACAAGCTTTTAACCCTGACAAGCTTTCCACACGGGCAAATTTTTCATGCCGGAAAGCTTTTCACTCGGCCGACAAGCTTTTCACTGGCAAGCTTCATTCGGCCGGCAAAGGCCGAATAGCTCACGCGACCCATGAGACACCACCTAGGTGGGTGTCTGGTCCCTCGTGTCACTTTTTCACTCAGCACCGGTCCGCAAAGTGCTGCCTCTAACTTTTGCATACGAAGTTGGATTGGGAGGATTTACATATCAAAATCGATCGCCTGGACGAGACGAAGACAATCGATGTTCCTCCATCCGAGGTCGTCTTGGAGGTATAATTGGCCGAACAATGATTTGAACATAAATATTACAACTTTGAACACAATTTTGGCCATTAAGATGAGGTCGGGTGGCGATGACACAAACATCAAAGTTGTTCCATTCGACGATGCAAAACTTTTCTGTGTTGAAAACCTTTTCATTTGAGGCCATCTTAATTGTGTTTTGTATCGTGTCAAAATCGGGTGTCAACAGAAGGACGTTAAACTGCCGACGAATGTGCTTGAAGATAACAGAGTTGAAGTTGACAGCACCATACTTGATGTCCTTTTGATAACTTGCACCTTCACCATGCACACAAATGGTTCAGACATTCTAAACATAGGTGGCTTTGGTCCGCAAGAAGATGCACCTCCGACGATGATGGCGAGCCGCGTATGCATGCACGGACAAGCTCTCCCCGCGCTCACGGCCAGCCCACCGACATGGCCGGAGCGACGTCCCGGTTTGCTCGCTCCCTGTTGATCGGGCTTTCTCCTATAAAAAACCACCCATCGATAGCACATACACAGCAGCGACAGAAAAACCAAGACCTGCCAAATTAACTCAAGATGGCTTCCTCGTCGGTGCTGCTGGTTGCGGCGGTGTTGGCCGCGGTCGTGTGGGGCGCGCGCGGCATCCCCAAGGTTCCCCCGGGCCCCAACATCACGGCGTCGCCTGCGAGCTACGGCAACAAGTGGCTGGACGCCAAGACCACGTGGTACGGCAAGCCGACGGGCTCCGGGCCCAAGGACAACGGCGGCGCCTGCGGGTACAAGGAGGTGGACAAGGCCCCCTTCCACGGCATGACCTCCTGCGGCAACATCCCCATCTTCAAGGACGGCCGCGGCTGCGGCTCCTGCTTCGAGCTCAAGTGCACCAAGCCAGAGGCCTGCTCCGGCAAGCCCACCATCGTCACCATCACCGACAAGAACGAGGAGCCCATCGCCCCCTACCACTTCGACCTCTCCGGCCACGCCTTCGGCTCCATGGCCAAGAAGGGCGAGGAGCAGAAGCTGCGCGACGCCGGCGAGGTGGAGATCATGTTCCGGCGCGTCAAGTGCAAGTACCCGCCGGGCACCAAGGTGAACTTCCACGTGGAGAAGTCCTCCAACGAAAACTACCTGGCGCTGGTGATCAAATTCCTCCAAGGCGACGGCGACGTGGTGGGCGTGGACATCAAGCGGAAGGGCGAGGACAAGTGGACCGCACTCAACGAGTCGTGGGGAGCCGTGTGGAGGATCGACACCCCCCACAAGCTCATCGGCCCCTTCTCCGTCCGCTACACCACCGAGGGCGGCACCAAGACGACCGTCGAGGACGTCATCCCCAAGGGCTGGAAGGCCGACACCTCCTACGAGGCCAAGGGCGGGTACTGAAGATGATGATGATGATGCCACACCTTCCGGCGGCCAGCTTAATTAATTAACTCCTTCTGGCTCGAAAAGAAGAATAAACCAGCCGGACATATATCATACATACGATATGATGAGAGCGTGAGTATACTTATTCATTCATTTACTCTAGGGAAAGAGCGTGGACAACTTCTAATTTGAGGTCCAGAACATGTGTGGTGCAACAAGTTCTGGGTGTAACCTTACAACCAACCAATAATCCATACCTACTAATAAAGGACGGTGTGTTTGTATGAAATTTTCGTTTACCCATGCATATTTTCCTCCACACATACATACATTTTTTAATAATAATAATAATAGCGCTGTTGTTATTGGGGCTCGGCTGGACGCCACACTGATGTTATCGGGCCTCGGATAAAAAAAGTTTATTCGCTGTCCCCTTCATCTGTCGGTCTTAGAGCAGCAAAAAGGTCATTCTTTCGTGCAAGGATTCAAACTCGCGAACTCATCAGTGTACCGTGGGCTGCAACCACCTGAGGAAGCTTATCCTTATGATGAAACAAGATTGTTTACCCAATTAAAATAGGCCAACCTCGTTGGTTCTTATACGGGGAACATTATTTACTCGAACTAATAACACTATCGGCTGCAACCACCTGAGCAAAGTCTGTAGTTGTGATAGAATAAGGATTTGTTATCCACGAATAAGGATTTGTTATCCACTTAAAATATTACCACCTTGCCTATTCTAATACGGGATGTTGTTCCTTTACATACTTGTCACAACTTTTTTTAAAGAAAAACTAGGTGATGCTGTATTTTAGCTCATTGCCCGCCTTCACCAACTAGGGTAGCATACATCAATCTTACAATCTTTTTTTCATGTTCGTTCGTCCGTTAAATAGTCCCACCTCATTTTTTATCCAGCATTCCACCATTTTATATATGTCCCCAAGTTATCTAGGGTCTCAACAAGCCGTCTTGAGAACTAATAAGTAGAGGGTGAGGCCATGATCTAATTTATCCCTTGAGAGCCACAAGCAGAGCTGGGAAAGGCCCAATTAAAGATTGTGTAATGAGCTAACACCGTTGACAGAAATTAACCATGCATTACATTGGGGAAATGGAAAAGGCTCCCTGTTGAAGGTTGTGCAAAGAGCCAACACCACTGAAAGAAATTATGCATACATTAAATTGGTGGAGTGGAAAAGACCCGATTAAAGGTTGCGCAATGTGACAACATCGTTTGGAAGAAATTATCCATGGGTAAAATTGGAGGAATGGGCCCGATTAAAAGGTGATGGGTGATAAATGAGCAGCTGATAAACCTTGGTGTGTGGCACCATCTGGATGCTGTCTTGGTGGGCAATTTCGTGAACGAAATATCTACCTTTTTTTTAGGGGTATCTAGCGTTTTCTTTGTAGTGCAACATGAGGCAGTGTGCTTGCACATACGATATTCACTAAATTTAAATATACTTAATTTTTTCGTTGCGACGCGTGAGCATTTGTGCTAGTTGGATACCCACCTTGTTGTTTTGATGTACCAAAACTTCCATCATGATTATAAAGATATTTCAATAGGAATTTTTACATACACAATAACTATGTTTTTCTTTATTTCAAAAACCCCTTGAAAGATGGTTGCGACTGGGCTCCAAGTAGCCCGTTATTCATTTTTATTCTCAAAAACTGTATCTTTACGTGTTCTCAAAAACTGTATTGCCACACCGGGAAAATGGGGCAGCACTATAGCTCGCTTGCTATCAGACCTACCGCCGTGGCGCCTCAAGGAACAACCTAGTGGGCCGGCTCAGTTGCATGTTTGTTTTTCCATTCTCTCGGTTTCTTTGTTTGTTTGTTTTTCATTTTTTGTAATTTTAATTATATTTTAAAGTATCTAAATACATATATTCCAATATTAATTACTTCAATTTTGAAATGCATGCATGGCAGGAATAAAAAATATTCATGCAGTCTATAAAATGTTCACGCAACTTTAAGAAATGTAAGTACAATTCAAAAAATGCTGATGACTAGGGATAAAAACGGATGGAATTGAGCGCTAGCACATTTGTTTTTAATTTTTTTTTGCAGAAGTGGAAACGAATACAGAAACCCCGAAAATGAATATAAAAACAGATACTACCAGAAACGGACACGAGGCGAATACAGAGCGGACATAGAAACAAAAGTGGGCGCTGACCGGAACTTAGACCCTTTGAATCATAGAGAAATATACACAAAAACAAACTAATTTAATGAATTGTTAACATGGCTATAAAATAATATGATTATATTAGCAACTTAGCATACTACTAGTAGAGTGCCCGTGCGTCGCCACGGGCATTTATTTATTTTTACTGATTGCATATAAAAGCATAAGGCATGTCAAATTTCACATGTATAGAAAAAGTAGCCAGTAATGGACAATAAAGAATTGAAATCCACTACACTTGCAATGGATCGATAAATTATCTGGGACACCTAGGTGCCCAGGCACTTTGACTGTTTTAGGTATGTATCGCTGCATAATGACTTTGATTTGTTTCCTAACTATTCTTCATGCAAGACTTTCCATACTTCATTTTTATTTCTGTTTTTCACTATTAGACATGCAAGATTTGCCATACAATAAATCATATTGATGTTTGATTATTTTTTCCGAACAACTACGGGTATCTAATATGCGTATTTTTATTTCTTAACTATCTAATATGGGCATCTAATACTTACTAACAAAATTATGTACATACGTGGGTATATATACTCAATAAATTATTTTCTGAAATATTACATTCTATTTTTGTTTTCTAACTATTTAATATGAGTATCTAATACCTATTAACGAAATTTTGTAATTGTTTTTGTTTCCTAACTATCTAATACGGGTATCTAATACTTACTGACGAAATTATGCACATACGTGGGTATATATACTCAGTAAATTATTTTCTGAAATATTACATTCTATTTTTGTTTTCTAACTATTTAACACGAGTATCTAATACCTATTAACGAAATTTTGTACATGTTTTTGTTTCCTAACTATCTAATAAGGGTATCTAATACCTACTAACGTAATTATGTACATATGCGGGTACGTATATGCCCAATAATTTATTTTTAAACTATTACATTTTATTTTGTTTCCTAACAATCTAATACGGGTAAGTAATACCTACTAACAAAACAATGTACATTCGCAGGGTTCGTATATATCCAATGAATGCGTCATACGTACCACTCCTAATTTGATCTGTTATACAAGGGAGGAATAGATGCTATATAAGGAAGTAATAAATATCAACTTTTATTCCCGATGACATCTTAATACCCTGCCTTTCTATCACGTTACATGCATGCATGGGATGGTCCACGAATTAAAACATGCCATATTAACTAGCAATTGATACATTTATATTGGTTTCCAGATCAGCCGGTAAACACGATCCGACGATGGGTGAGGAATAGTTATTCTTCACCCACCTCTATTTTAACATCTATGCACCGTAATTTTACGTTTCGTAATTTTTTTTTCTTATTTTAGACATAAAAAGAGAACGTAAGAAAACCTATAATCATTGTAAAAAATATTTTATGTTACGTAAAATTACAAATGTAAAAACATAGTGTAAAATATACATAAAATACAATTTTGACCTATATTTTTTTTGTTATGCCAAATTTTATGCAGTAAATCAATATGAATGTAACTATTTGTATTTCAAATGTAATTTATCTATGAAGTGATCGTAAGATTACCTCGGATGAAGAATAACGTATTCTGCACCCTGGGTTATGAATAGTAACACATATAGTGCGTACACAAACATACTCATGTCAATTATAGAGCCCAGGTTATCTGAATTTGCGATGAAAACATATTCTTTTCCCTGCAATAGTGTAAAAAATAATATCGTTACATGCATGGAAATTTGTGATGAAAGCTTTCTCCCTAGATGATTGCAAACCTGTGGGTAGTAAATCGAGCTTGGCGCTGTTCATCGGGGATGGGAAGATGTCAACATGGCTAGGAGGGTACCTTCACATTTGTGTAATGAAGAAGAGGGTGGTTAAAATTAAACCATGATTATTGTTAGACAAGAATTTGCTGATCAGGTGATGCGTGAATGTTTTACCAGCCGTCCTTAACGGTCCCTGGAAGGCCATGGCAAGAACTCATCCGTCACAACACGAGGATACTGGCTCTGCGTATCAGAACCGAATTGGTAAAGGTCATGAGCATACTTGATTGAAACAACAAAGCAGGATATGGCTTGACATACCTGGGTAAACGTATGGATTTGGATGTTTGAATTGGCGTATTTCTCGACAATCTGCAAATGTATGAATCAGCATAACGAGGGATTGTTTTTTTCAAAACAGGCTCCCAATCAGCAATGTCAGGAGCGATTTGGATGATGGTAATTAATCTACCTTCAATGTGTCCTCATGGGTCAGGAGCAGCGGCACATTGCTGCCGCACTTCTTGTTCAGGGACTGCAAAAGAAACAGTATCAGTGGATGCAATCCTAAAAATTAAGGTAAAACTGCAGAATTTGCTTTTGATCTCGAAAAAAAAGAAGTGGCAATGGATGAATCGTGCATGATACCCCCTACATCGATTTGGGTCATGATGTGTTCCTCCGTCTCCGTCTCCGCCGACCCCAGCACCTCAGCCTCCGTCGCCGCCACGACGGCCATTTCGTCCCCTTCCATGCTACCACGACGGCCCTGGAAGACGCCGCCACTCCCCCTCCTGCGCTCCCCTAGCTCGCGGTGCCGCCATCCTGCACAAATGCAAGACGGTGGGATCTAGATCGGATGGATAACGAGGGAGAGAGAGAGCGACGGGTGATGGAGAATGACTGGATGACGGTACACCGGGTATATAACGGAAAAAAAGCCAAAAAAAAGTTCCAGGAACCTTTTATGGGCTACGCACTGTCCGGCTCGTGGGAACCTTCTCTCGTGGGCCGAGGTCTGCCGCAGGCGCAGGCGTGGCAGCCTATGGGCTCACCATACTGGCTAGTCACATGAGTTGGTGGTCCAGTTTGCCGTTTTTTTTTCAAAACCGGAAACGTGAGTCATATTTTGGAGTTAATTTTCAAACGGTTTAGCGGAATTGTGCAAATGAGATGGCGTTGGGAAGCTGGTGAAAATCCGCATCTTCCATATACAGAATGTTTTTTCAAATTATGTGTGATTTAAAAGTAATTTGAAAAACGGTGAACTTCAGGGCGAAAAGTATTTTCGTGAATGTTTGCAAACGGTTTGTCGGATTGACGCAAATGATACGGCGTTGGAAAGCTATGAAAAATACACAACTTTTTCATATATATAAAGTTTTTTCTAATTCCTTACTGTTTAAATTCATATTCGAATATTATGAAAGTTGGTTTCGAATGCGATTTTTTTTAAAGTTTGTCGAAATGTGGCAAATAATATACCGTTGAAAAGCTATCGAAAATGCGAAACTTAGTCATGTTGAAATTTTCTGAAATTCACAACCATTTAAGAATAATTTTGAATATGGTGAGACCTATCGTGTTGTTTTCCTATCCGAAAAACAGAGTACTCGTACTGATCTATGTGTGTGTTTGTACTGAGCTTTTCCTTACAGTCTGAAATGTTTTAGGGGTTGAGCACTTGAGATTATAGAGGTGAAACTTTAGGTTTTGGTTTTAAAATGTGTTGCGACGTATCATCATCACTGAACTTGCATGGGTTTTATAGTTGAATTGGATGAATTTTCTTCCCCAAGAAATGTTTTTTTTTCTTACAACTTTATTGAATTCCATAGATGAACTAACCTTGTTTAATTTTTTGAACTTCTATGCTCATAATACATGTACTTTCCATGCACGAACGGACCTGATATTTTTAACCGCGTCGGATGAGCCCTTGAACTTATAGGAGTGAATGTTTATGGTTTTAATTAAAATATATTTTCTTGTCCGAACTTATGGTATCATCATCAACGAGCCTGCATGGTTTATATAGCTAAACTGAATAAAATTTTAAATGTGTTGTGTTTTTTCTTTGAACTTTCTATGAACTTATGGTTTTTCTACCATGAACTTGCCCACGTTTTTTTTCAACGAGATGTGCACTCCCCCAAACCAAGTGTATCAACGTTCACGGGAAGAGTAATTGAACTTCCGGCACCTGTTTTTTTTATAAAGCGAGCTATCTTTTTTCTGACCGTCGTTTTTTGAACTATCAAAACTATGTTCATCGAACCTCCCAATGGCCTCAGTTGAACGATCAGTACGGCGAACTTATCTTTTTTTGGGTTTAAACTCTAAGTTTGCTTTTTTTTAATTTGAACTAGTGTTGTCGTCATCTTCAAACTTGCCTGGCTTATTTTGTTGAACCTCCGCGGACTTTTTTTTCTAGAGAACATGCTTATGTGTGTGCTTTTCGAACTTTAACTTTTTTATGATGAACGCAAGGACTTGTCTCTTTTTGCAACTTGAACGTTTTCATGGCGATTTTTTTATAGTGTTTCATTGTTTTTAAACTTCCACACAATTAAAATATGAAATTTTGGCTTGTATACTGGCGAACCTTTTTCTCATTTTTTTTAAATGCCCCCAAAACCTCCTCGCCTCACGAGTATGAACTTTTTGAATTTTGATCCGTTATATTGTCAACCCAAAAACGAATTTGTTTTTCTGTGTCTACTGGTGTTTTTTGCAGAGTGGACTCATGTTCTTTTATGTACCAAACTGTTGGAAGTTTGAACATTGAACTTTCGTGCCGACACAACAAAACACATAAAATCATCACAATCAAAGGTCGTAATGACATAAGCTCATAAGCTCGGGTTGTGCTCCGGTCAGAAAAAAGATACATAATTACACAGCGGCCGAAGTATTACAAACTGACGAACACAATCAGCCACCTCTGAACTGATGAATTTCATTTTCCTTTACTGAAGTATGCTAGAAGTGTGGTTTCTTGCAGCTCTGGCGGCCGCTTAGCCGCCCCCAGGACCAGGACGCAATCAGCACCCTCCTCGCCGATCTTCGCTCGATGACCGTCCGCGTAACGCCCCCGCTACCGCCCCCTCCTCTGGAGCCCGATTAGAGTTCGGGTTGCTGGGTGTGAGTGTGTTGTTTTCTGTTTCCAGGGCTTGTTGAGCTATGCCCTCAGCATTAACCCTTTGGTTTACTTGTGTGTTTGTGAGACTTGGGTGTGCATGTATTTGTGAACCTTGTTGAATGTTGGCTTGAGCGGTTTGCTTTATAATATAAAGCGGGGCGAAAGCCTTTTTCGGTAAGTACGCTAGAACAGAGCATCTTACCTCTACTCCTGTTGCTTCCCTTGCTCCTCGGCCGCATCTCACCCAACGAGGTCGCACATAACACATGGACATGGCCTGTACTGATCTGGAACATCTAACCTTTTTCCTCTTCAGTTTTAGCCCTTCAACCAACACAAGAACCTGAAGACAAAAATATTGATTCTCACTTGCATATCAGTAAGCACCTACGAAGCATCAAAGTCACAAGTAAAACTTACAATCAGAGGATTATATGGAGTTTCAATTTGTACAACTAAATACTTTTAGCCCTTGTACAAACACAAGAACCTGAAGAAAAAAATGTTGGCTCTCACTTGCATATGAACAGGCACCAACGGAGCACCAAATTCACAACTCCAAAATACCAATATTTGTGCAGTTTCCCAAACTTCTCTCCATCAGTAGAGCATCACAGTTGACTACAAGAAATCAATCAGCAGCACTGCAGCAGTAATGATGTAGCTAAGGGAGAGAGAGGGAGGCACGAACTGGGGTTCAGCCTAGCTGCTGCATCCTCGTGCCGGTGAGCAGGTATGGAACTTCGGCGATGTACAGGAGCTCATCGCTGCAGCAGGATATCAAGCCTGGGAGGGCACGAGCGGCTTCAGGGAGAGGAAGGAGTGCGCCAGGGCTCGCGGTGCGCAGGAGGCCGGTGACGGAGCACACAGTGACACAAATGGCCGTGGTAGCAACACACGCAGTGACGCAGGTGTCCGAACTGATGGCCGCGACGAAACTCGGACGCCCTGAAGCCATGGGGTTGGACTGATGGACACGACGAACTCCGCCACCATCCGCTGCCATGGGCCGCAGTGGCTCTAGTGGAGGAACTAGACCATACACAATTTTTTTCCATCATGCAAAGTAAACATTTGGACTTGGTCCAATTAGAAGTACTAAATACAACCAACCCTCTGAACTTTAAGTTTGTAAACAATGTGTGTAGTGACAATGAACTAATGAACAATAGACAGTCGGGGGTTAGAAAAAATAAACTACCTAAATTCCTCAACCAGAACTGTAGATATTAGCAACTTTCAAATTATAGTAATTCATTAAATCGGTGAACCCGACTTTTTGAAATATTTTCTGCAAAAATATGTACATTGAAAGTGCTCGTCAGATTTTTTTGAACTGACCGTATGATAGTATTTGAGCTTTTTCCTGAAAATTTATTCTGTTATCAGGAGCTATATAATCCATTTGGGATTGTATAAAGAAACATACAGTGGCATACTAGGGATCTCCAGATTGCTTACAGCCTTACTGACAAAAAGATGTCAATATTTTTGTAAATGCATTTCCAGCAAGAACAGTTTATTAGCTCAAGGTTATTTCTTGATCAAAACTAATATGCAATAACGAACACTTGGGGATTAGAAGGCAAAAGGAAAAGAGAAGAGAGGCTCTCTTACAGCGTTCCTGATGTCAGAGCAGTGTTCCTCCCGCAGATGGATGCAGATGAAGGGCTTTTTCAACCTTGATGTAGCAGAAAGAGCAAGGGAAGTACTCCCACAGTTCACCATCTTCTGACAAACCAAAATCACAAGTTTTAGCAAAACAAAAAGAAATTGTAGACCGCAAGAATTAGCAAAAAACCACCAGTTTGTGCTAACCACAGAACTGCAGGAATTAGCGAAATTGAACTTTTGTTTCTAATGGATTTTCATCGGCAACGCGAGACTGGCGGCATGTATACCACATCATAACAGGGGTGTCAAGGGCTTAGTTTAACTTTGTACAGAGATCTAAACTTACCTGAACTCATTTTAGCACAAAGTTCGTCAACACACGCGCACACACAAGGATATGAGATCTGCACGAACAAGCACTTATGAACGAGCACCAAACATGTTGGTGGACTTGTGAACGGAAGCTCTGTGTTTCCATGACGAGGGCGCGGCCTCACTGGGGCACGTGAGGCGCCACATCCTCCAGACTCCTACCAGAGTAGCTCCCGAATGGCACACCTCAACCTCCTCCTTGCTCGCATCAGCGAGCTGCCCCAACGTCTCCCAGCTTCCGACACCGTGTCGGCCACGTAGGAGCGCCTTGACATAGGACATCACACCTCGGTGACCCCCACGTCGTACTGCACTAGGGGCCAGATCAAACTTGGTTGCCGATGCAAGGCTAAAAGCCCGTTGGGCGCCAGCGGTGAGCGGCCGTCCACATTCCTCTTCCTCCCGCGCCGGCGCGCCCTACCTCATGCCAACCAGAAGGTAGAGGTAGCAAATGATTTTTGCTTCTCTATGACTCTCATTCAATAGCAAATGCTATTTTTTCAACATCATATGTATTATAATGGGATACAGTAACAGATAGAGTGCCATCAAGAGTAAGCGCACTTTCGTTATCTTTTCCAAAATCCTAAATGAGATCTATTTGGTAAGCGAGGGAGTTTAAAACGGTGGGAACCTGACCTTCACTTCTATAAGTAAGCGTCATCATATTAAAGTCTGGTACCTCCACCGTAGCCAACAGATTCCATCTTCCTTCTCCGCTCCTACCTCATGAACACTTGCATTCCACAAGAATGGCTCTCCTCTCCCCCCTCCTGCTCCCCCTTCCCCTCTCCCTTCCCCCGCTGCCTCCCCGTCCCCTGCTGCTCGTGCGCCGCCGTCGCCCTCTCTTCCGGTGCCGCCCTCCGTTCCCGGCACCTCTCCCCCTTCTCCTTCGTCGCCGACGCGGTCCTCGGTGATCCCTGCGCTGTCGCTTGGTTCTCGCTTCTGGGCTCGTTGGAGATGACTCCTCGGATGAGGAGGATGCGTGCTCGCCGGTGTCGGCACCCAAAGGCGCGCCCCGCCCTCGCAAGTTTGCGCCTGGGGGCCGGGGTCGGCCGGTGGTGTCGGAGGAGGAGGGCGCTGGCTGGATTCGCGTGTCTCGCCGCCATCGGAAATCTGGTAAGATCACTCTCCCCTCTCATGACTCTCGGATTCTGGGTGTGGCGCCGGCCGTGGGGCACTCCCCCCTGCCTCTGGCCCCCTGTCGCCGTCGTCGGTGGTCTTGCGTCCGCCGGGGATCGCCGCGGCGGCGGCCGCGCATACCCTAGATCTGGCTCTCCCCACGGTGGCTAGTGGGCCATGTGGGGGTCTGGGTCTTGGGCTTCCTGGGCCGCACGAGTGCGGGCGGCCCAATCCCCCCCCCCCTCTGTCATCTGAGGACGCGTTCCCCCATCTTCTCCCCGTGGGCCCTGGGTTGTTGCCTTTGGTCAATGTTCCCCTCCCCTCCCTCTCGGCCCAGGTGGGGCTGGCCCGGTCGGGCTATATATGGGTGCCCTGCGGCTCCATTCCCCCCTCCCTAGGGTTTCCGGCCTCCGCCGCGGATCTGCGTAGGCATAGAGCTCCCATCCGGCGTCTCGTCAGATCCACACCACCCCCTCCCCTCCTCCTCTCCTTCGTGGCGATCCTCTCCATTGAAAAATCCAGGGACTCGTCGAGTGATGATGTGTCTGGTAGCAAGCGCCGACGCGAGGAGCCGCCGGGCTCAGGGATCGATCTGGAGATCGAGGCTTCCCTGCGCTCCAAGTTGGAGGCGGAGCAGGCGGCTCGCGAGCAGGTGGCTCGTGACCGCGATGCTTGGGCTGCTGGTCCGGAATGGCTCCAGCGTGCGGAGCGCGAGCACGCGTCGCCTGGATCCGGCCTTCTGGAATCTGGATCTGGTCAGGCGGGGCCTCCGGCACTGGATCCTTGGGACGTGGCGGCGGCGGGCGGCGTGGGTGGGTCCTCCTCGTCGAGGCCTCGTCCAGCCCGTGCCTCGGGTCGGGGTTCGGCGGCTTCGCTTTGGCAGCCCCCTCGTCCCCCTGCTGCTGGGGTTGGATCTCGCCTGCCCCCGCGGGCCTTCTCTGGTCTGGCTCGGCGCCCACCTGGTCCCTCCCTTGGCTCGTCTTCGACGGGGTTGGGGGACGGCATCCTTCCTCCCCCACCTCCACATCTTCGTCAAGGTCCTTCTGCTCAGAGCAATCCCTCCGCGCTTACCTGCTTCGCTTGCCACCAACCTGGCCATTTCCAGTCTAGATGCTCCAACCCTCCTTTCTGCCTAATCTGCCGTTCTGAAGGCCACCTCACTGTCTACTGTCAGAATCGGACAAACACCCGACCTTTGTCCATTTTGGGACGGGTCTTCCTGACTGTTCTTTCTTTGCGCTAGATAGCGATCTTCCCCTGCTGGCTGCGGGGCCCTCCCTCTCCAATGCGGCCATTGTGACGGTCCAAGGCCAGGAGATCTCTCCACAGACTCTGCTGGACGGGCTGCGGATCTGGGACGAAGATGGGTGGGACTGGCAAGTGAATCAGATCTCAGATTTTGAGTTTACGGTCGTCTTCCCCTCTAAAGAATGTTTGCGCATGATCGCCTCCTGCACGAGCTTCACTCTCCCTCTCAACCAGTTGGTGGTTTCTGTGAAAGCTGCTACTTGTGGTCTCAAAGCGGAGGGGTCGCTCTCTCATGGTGTGGGTGCTTGTGGATGATGTTCCAGATGGCCTTCGCTCGACCTCTTTCCTGATGGCTTTTTGTCAGGACCCCGATCCTAAATCACACCGATCTAGCATGTAACACATCATATCACTTTGCGGCCTCACGCACGGTATTCCCACGGGTGCCACCTTACCTGGCCTGGGACCGTTTGCGCCTTTTGGCTCACGTATATGATAGTGTCGCTAGCATCCATATGACAAAGAACCCGGGCCAACATGACTAGTCGTGAACCCAAAGTGGCACTAACTTACGGGGACAGGCATACATGACCCAGCCTCGAACATGTCGGTCATCAGCGTGTGAATCCAGGCTGTAGCAACTGGGCTAACATGACTCCGGGAACCCGGGCTGTAGCAGGCTAGCAGGACTCCTGAAGTCACCGCGTGACATTTCCCTGAAGGGACAGACACAGGAACGAAGTGGGACACATGCCGGCCAGTCTAGGTGTTCCGGAGCAGTAGTAACTGGGCTAGCAGGACTCCGGTAAACCGGGCTGTAGCCGACTACCATGGCTCAGTGGAAGCACCAGACTACATTTCCCCATAAGAGAGGCTACCAAGGATAGACAACTAGGTTGTCGGATCCCACACATACCAAGCATTTCAATCATACACACAATATGCTCGATATGTGTAAATACAACATGGCATCACAGCAAAACTCTACGACTCAAACTATTTATTCATTAGGCTCCGAGGAGCGAGATATTACAAACATGGGTCTCATGACCCAACATTCAGAGCATACAAGTCAAAGCACATGCGGAAGCTTAACATGTCTGAGTACAGACATCTACAAATGAAAAAGGCTGAGAAGCCTGACTAACTACCAGATCCTGCCGAGGGCACAAGATCGTAGCTGAGGTAACAAGCTAAACGTTGAAGTCCACGCGGAACTACTAGCCAGACTGAAGTCTCTTTGCAAAAACATAAATTAAGCAAACATGAGTACAAATGTACCTAGCAAGGCTTACATCAGAACTAGCTACATATGCATCGGTATCAACAAAGGGGTGGTGGAGTTTGACTGCAGCAAGCCAGCTTTGACTCAGTGGCTATCCTGAACTACGACTGCAAGTAACTCTTTTGAGGTGGCGCACACGAGTCCACATATTCACCATATCAATACGCCACTATGGATCCGCTCCCGTCTCCCTACGAGAACGCCATCCATAGCACTCACGCTTATCTTGCACATTTTAGAGTATCCACTTTCACTTGTCTATGAACTGTACAGGCAACCCAGAAGTCCTTTACCGCGGACACGGCTATTCGAATAGATCATTTATAACCCTGCAGGGGTGTACTTCTTCACACACGCTCTCGCCACTTACCACCATGTACACGTCGTGTATCTCGGCAACCTTCAAGCGGAAGCCTGGCGAGGGAGTCGGCCATGACCTGACTAACCACACAAGTCTCTAGTCCAGGTTTATCGCCTATTCGGGTTCCATCCGCGAGGAGATCCGGCCGGGGTTTCGCTCACAGCCCCAAACGATGTGTGCAGGGTTCCCGAGACACCAAACGGGCACCCGATACACCGTGCCACGGTGTATCTACCACATCATAGCCCACCCCTAGGGTCAGCGCTATGCACGGCCTCCAACACATAGCCTACAAACACCAGAAACTAGTTGCAACTCCTGGACAGAGAACAAGGGCGGTTAATAAGTCGAGAGAGTCAATTAAGGATCCCAATGTGTGGTAGTAGCTGTTCATGGATCACAAACACAGAACTCAGTTCCTGAGGACGGTTTCAATGAGACAACCCACCATGTACTCCTGCATGGCCTCTCACCGCTACCTTTACCAAATCGTGTTCACACACTTAGCTCGTACACAGTAGAAAATGTTCATCACCATTCCAATTCATCCCCGATGAATCATACCTAACTCAACTCTAAGCAGTAGCAGGCATGACAAACAAGCATGAATGAGTAGGCACATCAGGGCTCAAACAACTCCTACTCATGCTAGTGGGTTTCATCTATTTACTGTGGCAATGACAGGTCATGCAGAGGAAAGGGGGTTCAACTACCGCAACAAGTAACAGATGAATCATTGTTGTCCTAATGTAGTAAAAGAGAGCAGGAGCAAGAGAGTGGGATTGTATCGGAATGAACAAGGGGGTTTTGCTTGCCTGGCACTTCTGAAGATAGTATATCTCTTCATCGGTGTCGTCGAACTCATCGTCGGAACCACGTCTACTGAGGGGGGACAAATACCGGCAACAGAGAAGGAAAACACAATCAATGCAATGCACAATATGATGTATGATCATGACATGGCAAAATGACTGTGTTGGGTTAATGAAACTACAATCAGCTGGGTTTGAGTCATTTTGAACCAAAGGTTCAATCCCAAACACAACTTATGAATTTAAATAGTGCCTTATCATGTTTTGCACTAAATAGCAAGGTTAAGTTACTTAAACATGCATGAAACCAGTACAAATGGAAAGATTGGATATTTTTGATCATTTTTCATATATAAATCTTTTCAAACTGAGTTATAGATTATTTTCTATGATTTTTAGAAGTTTTGGACATCTTCTGGAATTTCCTGAATTGATTTATTCCAGAAAATTGTTAACTGCGTCAGCATGATGTCGGTGTGACATCAGCAGGTCAAAGGCGCCAACCCAGGTCAAACCTGATGGCTGGGACCCACACACTACTAGGGAAAACCCTAGTAGTAGCGCGGGTTTTGAGGCTATCAGTAGCGCGGGAAGCCGCGCTACCAATAAGGCGCCATAGCTAACTGTTAGTAGTAGCGCGGTCGGTACCCCCGCTGCTACTGTTGACTATATCAGCAGCGCTTTTCCGGAACGCGCTACTATTAATTAGCTGTAGCGATTTCCTAGCCCCACGCTACTGCTATATCTTTCATCATTTCCCCCCGATTCCTACCCCGTTTCAGCTTCAATAAACTGCAATTTCTAGATATAAGGTACTACTAGATATCAATTTCATAAAGCATTATAGGTACTAGGTAGTACTACCTCGGTTCCAAATTACTCGTCGTGCTTTTAGTTCAAATTTGAACTCAAACCACGACGAGTAATTTGGAACGGAGGGAGTACTAGATAACAATTTCATATATCAGTACTAGGGAAAACCCTAGTAGTAGCGCGGGTTTTGAGGCTATCAGTAGCGCGGGAAGCCGCGCTACCAATAAGGCGCTACAGCTAACTGTTAGTAGTAGCGCGGTCGGTACCCGCACTACTACTATTGACTATATCAGCAGCGCTTTTCCGGAACGCGCTACTATTAATTAGCTGTAGCGATTTCCTAGCCCCGCGCTACTGCTATATCTTTCATCATTTCCCCCTGATTCCTACCCCGTTTCAGCTTCAATAAACTGCAATTTCCAGATACTAGGTACTACTAGATATCAATTTCATAAAGCATTATAGGTACTAGGTAGTACTCCCTCGGTTCCAAATTACTCGTCGTGGTTTTAGTTCAAATTTGAACTAAAACCACGACGAGTAATTTGGAACGGAGGGAGTACTAGATAACAATTTCATATATACTCAACATGCATCATCAAGCAGTAGTAGGTGATATCGACAACGATCATCATATGTAGTTCTAGATGATATCGACGACGATCATCATATGTAGTTCTACATGATATCGACGACGATCATCATATGTAGTTCTAGATGATATAGCCACACACACATATGTAGTTCTAGATGATATCGACGACGATCATCATCCTCAAGCATGGGCGGTGGGTGTTCCTGATAGTAATTAGGATGGCATGTCCAACACGAAGATTCTTGCCAACGAGGAATCTCTTCCACCCAACCGAGTTTAAGTGTGTGCGACCGTCTGTGTCCATGCGGTAAGTACAGGTGCTGACGGAGCCCCTTGCGGTAAGGCATAGTCCAGCTGAGCCTTCTTCATCAGGCTCGATACCACAACTCATAGATAGGTTCTTTGGCAATTTTTGAATAAGAAAAACATATCAATTAATAAATAGCCTCACACATACTCTTGCAAATATATTTCTATTAAGTCTAGATTTCTACACTATCAGAAGACACAGTACTACACATTTGTACTAATTAATCATGAATTCTACTAATAAGTATATATGGATTATCTACACTATTAATAGTTCCTTGGATTCTACACTAATAAGCATGTGATCAGACTCTACACTAAAGCATATCACCGACTAGATTCCACAAAGCATATCATTGGACTCTACACTAAGCATATCATCGGATTCACTAAGCATATCGTCGGATAATTTGCATTTGTAAGTATAACAATAAAGCATATATATATATATATATATATATATATATATATATATATATCATCAAATTACTACAGTCAGTATAACATACCATTTCATGCCGATCGACCATGGTACTTGTCAGGCGGGTCACGAATGGCACCCCGACAAAGTCATCACGTGGCGGAATTATGTCCCATAGGTTGCACACCTCCTCCTCGCTCTGCCTCATTCTTTGAGCTACGATGGCTTCATGAAGTGGGTTCTCATCATCTTCATCGAGTGGGTCTTCATTATCTTCATCATCTTCATCATCTTCATCATCTTCATCATCTTCGTCATCTTCCACCAGGTTGATATAAATGACAGCCAGCTTGGGTCTTTCTGCTCTAAAGGAGAAGCTGATAAACTCACCACCAGTAAGACGCATGCGGGCGAGGAAACGGGCCCATCCATCTCCTTCAATCTGTGACATATTGCCTCCTTTCTCGACCTCCATAGTGTACGGCCCCCCAGGAGCCTCAAATGTCACAATGTCTCCTGTCAGCTTGTTGAATTTCAACCTCACATTGCATGGGACGATCTGTGTAAAAAAAGCAAAATGACACAATGCAGTAATGCCAATACTAAAAATAAAATAGTTCTTACATTTCATCTAATTTCTTACCGCCACATGACGAAAACTCGGCTGGAAGTAGATGCAGAACAACTTCCCAGTTGCAAGGCTGCTGGCGCACCTTGACTTGCACAGTCGACATGGTGGTGGTTTTGGTGGCGCCATTTTCTTAAAGCAATATGAGCAAAGGATTAACAATCCACTTCACAGGAAAGAAAAACATTAGCATGTGATATTTTTGGTTCTTCCGCGAGAAGCAATTTGATGGACAATTATAATCCTATTTCCGAAAAAACTTTTCACAAATATCTACCAAACCAGGGTACCACCTACCAAGACATTTCATATAATTTGGCCCCTATTTCCTAAGATAATTGATTAAAAAACAAGTGGCAAATTTAACTAAATTGGCACCTGCATTTTGCCAAAAAATAACTTATTACAGAAAAAAAAGCAAATAGCCTACTAAATCAACTAAATCAACTAGCCTACTAAATCAACTAGCATACTAAAAACTAAATCAAAATGTTCTAAATCAACTTGCCTACTAAATCAACTTGCCTACTAAATCAAAATGTAGCAGGGAGGAGGGGTTGTGGATGGAGGAGGGAGGAGGGAAAAGGAGGGGCGACTCGAGGAGGGAGAAGAGAGTAGGACGGAGGAGGAAGACGGAGCGAGGAGGGGCCGGCCGACGGCGAGAGGAGGGAGGACGGAGAAGGAAGGCGGAGCGAGGAGGGGCCGGCCAGCGGCGATTGGAGGGAGGACGGAGGAGGAGGCAGGTACCGAGTCCAGCGAGGAGGAGGAGGTGACGGCGGCGCAGATCGAAGGAGGGCGACGGGGGAGGACCGGCGCGGGGGGTTGAGGGGGAGATCGAATGAGTGTGAGTGTGAGTGGATCGGATAAAGGAGAGTGGGGGTGGGAGATGGAATGGCTTAGCAGTAGCGCGCTGTAGCAAAAGGCGCTACTGCCAAACGACCTAGCAGTAGCGCCTTTCACAAGAACGCGCTACTGCTATGTGTCAGCATGTAAAAATAGACATCAAAAATACATTGATCATCAATGATCTTTTTGTGTACAATCTGATTTGTCAATATGAGTCCTCACCAGTTTAGGAACTGGTGAAGACTCATATTGCAGCAACAAATTCTACACATAGAGTTCAATGAAGATCAAGTGCTTGTGAAAGTTTGAGAAGTAACATATTTAAGGTGGTACAAACTCTCTTCACGGAGTGAGGTGGGACTAAATTTTTGTAGTAAACTTAGCAGTAGCGGTTACTATGTAAATGCACTACTGCTATGATCCATAGCAGTAGCGCTCTTCATGTTAACGCGCTGCTGCCAGAACTAGCCTCGTGGCGGCGTCGTGGCAATTATAGCAGTAGCGCGTCTTAGAGCGGGCGCGCTACTGGTACATTTACTTCAGCAGCGAGTTTTGTGCGCGCGCGCTACTGCTACTTAGCAGCAGCGCCTTATTTTAAAGTGCGCTGCTGGTAAGATTCTGTGTATAGGCTTTTCCGTAGTAGTGACATGTCAGTGTCTAACTAATTAACCTGAGTTAATTAGCTCTAAACTAATACTAAACTAGACTAGTTAAGGCCCTGGTCCCACATGTCAGTATTAACAGGGCTAATTAAGTTTAGTTACAACTTAACCTAAATTAGCAAGGGCCTGGGCCCACCTGTCAGCGACCCTGGGAAGTCAAACAGGGTCAAACACCGGGTCAGTGGGGTCAAACCCGCCGCCGTTGAGTCTCCGGCGAGGCCGAGACGGCGGAGGGCATCGGGATTCCTCCTCCGGCGACCAAATGGCCAGCAGAGGGCATCTACGCGTAGCCCAGGCTCTCGCGCATCCAACGCAACAGGCGGCAGCAGCTGGGGTGGCCGGAATCTTCGTCGGCGTCGGCTGTGGCGGCTGCCGGAGCTCGGTTGAGCTCGGGGTCGACGCTACAACGGCCGTGGCGATGTGGGGTTGGCATCTACGGCTTCTACGCAGTGCGGTGAGGACGTGGTGAGCTCTGTTGGGCGCTACGGTGACTGTGGCCACCACGGCGAGGGGCTCAGGCGGTGGCGCGTTTCGGTCGTCGGTGAAGCGATGGGTATGGCGAAGAAAAGAGCACATGAGAGAGGGGAAAAGAGGCAGGGGCTCACGGCGTTTCGAATGAAGGAGATGGCGAGCTCGGGGGCGGCCTGACGGCGACGTACAGGCGACGGCGATCTCAGTGAACCCGAGGTTGAAGAAGACGGCGGTGAGGGCATTCGGGGGCGTCCGGTGATGGGTGGCTTGGCGGAGGGCTTCAGCGCGAGGATACGAAGCTCGGGGGCACAAAGGCGAGGCGAGGCAGTGGCTCTGGGCGCGGTGGCAGCGAATGGTGGCGACGGTACCGCTCGGTTGCGCTCTGTTCTTGCGGGAGAGAGGGCCAGAGGGGAAAGTGAGAGAGGAGAGAGGCAGAGGGAAACGAGAGCATCTCCGTGGCGCGGCTGGAAGCGCCGAGACGCCGCGAGGTGGCAAGCAGGAGCTGGCGCGCCTCGTCTATGCGCCGGGCACGCAGCTGCTTCTCCTCCTGGTAGGAGGAAGAAGACATTGCTGCCCCTGGTGGGCTGGGCCACCAAGTGGACTGGCCAGGTGGGCTGCCCAGGTGAGCCAGGTAAGTTTCTCTCTCTCTCCTTTATTTTCTGTTTTTCTATTTCTTCTGTAACTTTGTGGCTTTTCTAAAAAATACTAGAACTAACTAAAAAATCATGAAACTTCTCATGCCCACTATGTGGAATATTTCCAACAGTAAACATTTTAGTTTATGATTATTTGGACATTTAAAATATTTTATAGCATTTAAATGTCCAAATGCAAATAACATATGATTTAATCCAGTGACCTTATGATGTCCTAGAAAAGTGTGCACCATTTTTGTCATAGGTTCTAGACCAAGGCAAAGATGATGAACATTTTAGAAGGGCATTTAAGGTTCATTGAAAAGAATTTTAGTAAACCCTAGTTGGATTAAGGGGGTGTTGGGGGTTCTGTCATCCCCATTTCAACTTTCTGAGAAAAGTAGACATGATGCAACACCAGATGCTAGCACTAGGCATTACCAGAACTAGGGATGTGACAACTCACCCCCACTAAGCAAGAATCTTGTCCCGAGATTCAAGCGTAGGGTAAGATGGAAGGGGAACGCAAACTAACATAATCTTCATGATCCAGGTGGCACTTCATAATAACGTCGATTCGATCACGATCATTGTCTAAATGTCTTGCCCCGAGAACTCCAACTAACATGACAATGAGAGGAAATAGAAAACTCTAGAAGGATTGATCTTCTCGAAGATCGAACAACCAACGATCACTCACGGAATGAGACATGGAAACATCTCTTGAGTTGAGACATGAAACATACATCCAGAGGGATGGAGTGTAACAGATAATGAAGGTTCACTACGTAGACAACAATTCCACACTTAAGAGGGTGGTGAACGATTGTCAACGTAGCGAGGAGTTAATTTCCATGACTCCATAACGGGGCACCTTAGGGAAGGTGGCTCATAGAATTAATCCCTTAAGTGGCAAAAAGATTACCTTTGATACATAGATCATTGAAAATCTTCATACCGGCCCAAGGCAATTTGCAATAGATTACTTGAAGGAGTTCGGAAGAATGGCATACTCCGACTAGAATGGATGATGTGGACTACCTTGTTGAAGACAACGCAATGGATGATTTTTGCCTATCATCGGAAATGGATGGGACCCATGGTAGACTGGCACAACGACGGGTGCATGCTGGGAACAAAATGCAAATGTTGGGAATGATTCTAGTAACTAGGGAAAAACTCAACAGTCGAGAGTGATTCCACTGTTTGAATGGTTATAGTATAATCGAGGGAACTGAGAGCACAAGAATTCCTAGGGTGCAACTTCTACAATAAGCCACACGAAGTCCTCATAGAGAAGATGGAAAAATTGCTCAATCAAGACACTACAATGATAGATCTTTCGGCTAGGTGTGTCGGCCAGAACATCAACCTTGTCGGGACCTACATCATAGATCTTGGAATAGCTTCAACCATCATATCTGCCTGAGATTCAGATCTGGTTGGTAATGGAACATTTCAGACAACATGTCTGGAAAAGAAATTTTGCAACACAAACCGACGAGATGATGTTGCGAGATTCTCAGGAAATGAACTACGATAGCAAGATCCAAAACATGAGCAGATTCTGCTACATACATGTGAACGTGATGTCCAAGACAAGCATGATCACGTAGAAGTCTTACAACAAAACACTGCCGAGTTGAGGTGGGGAACCATCATTGAGGATATCGAAGTCCTTGTATAAGTCTTGCTCTTAAGAAGGAACTTATTTTCCTTGAACAAATCAATCAGTGGCTTGGTGTGCTAGGAAACACACATAGAATGGAGGCGGCCAACCTATCAAACCATAGAGTACTTCACACATATGCGTGACTAACTTGGGATGATTCCAGAGGAAGCAAAAACAAGCTTTCTCGAATTCACGTGAATTAGAGGAAGTCACTCCTTTCATCCAAACGCATACCTCTTGAGCGGAACATGAAGGCAATGCTTACAAAGTTTCCAATGCTAGCTTTAATGTTCAACACAAGTCATGGAGAAGATAAGAATGTTGCCGATGGGCTCAACAACAATTTATCAAAATTCCAATGGAGATGGAATTCCACAACTATGTGAACAAGGTGATAGCATTGGTCAGACCCAAAAGATATAATGGTGTATGCTCGAGGAAACAACCACAAGTAAGACAACATTACGAATATCATTGGTTCTGATTTGATTTGAGGATAGCCCATACTCGAATCAAAGATTCGATAAGATGATAGGTCCATTAACTGATCACGAGGGTCAATTGATGAAAATACCATCTTTCTTCAACACACATACAAGATATCCCCTGAAATGAACTAAGTCAGATAAAGCTTTTATCTTCCAACTCTCCAAGTTATTGTTTAGCTTATCCAACTAGCTGAGGGGTAACCAACACAGATCCTTGGAGAAAGGGTGGTTTATTGGTAAACCAACTTGATCACGAACTCAACATATTGGTCAGGGGACAACCTGGTGATACTTCCGTGAAGATATCCAGAAAATCGCGAACCACCGACATGTCTCTAAGCTCGAGAACAATCTTGCTTTTCAGGGCAAGACGATGTGATCAGGAGAGTGATGAATTACACAATCGTAACTCATTAATCGAAGTGTGCACCGAAATATGGACTAGGAAGCACGATCGATCTTAGAATGATAATTCAGTAACCAACACGCTAAGAATGAGTTTATTGTCCATTACTACCAAGCAACGGGGTTGCTAGGAGTATTGATTTCACACATCACGATTCACTTGTCAGCATTTCGGTTACAGCAACACGGGGACCGACGAATGAATAATGATGGCGAGAGGTATCACTGCACCAAGAATTCATAAGATGGTGTGCACTTCCTATGACATTCTTGACATAAAAAGGGTAATACTCCAGGGTAGAACAGAACAAAAGCTGGATTGGCATTTGATCTGCGGAATACAACTACTTTGACCCAATCCTGGAAATGGATAAGGTACTGGAGTTTGTTTCTCCTAGTCATTTTGAGATAGAATGGCTTGACGGAACACAAGAGTAAAGGGCATCAATGAACATGAATGCACGACTACTCCTGACAACCAACTGATAGACGGGGGTCGGAATACAATTAAAGAGGGGCAACTCAAAGGAACATATAACTTTCCGAGTTGTGGATGCATAGATTAGTATGTCGAACGAGTTCAACATATTTCTTTTGGATAACCCATGAAGAAAGGTGGAACTGGCAGAGTCACAATTTTTGAATGGAGGACTCATCAAGAGCACTCTTGTTGTGATCATTGGTTCAAAGAGCTTCTGCCATAATGGTTCATGGTATTGGAAGAATGATATACCACGGACCTCAAAGACTATCACAAAGGTTACTAATATCCTAAAGGAACTAGCAAACACTATCAACACGAGGTAAGTAGAGTGAATCTTGGGCTTAAGAACCCAGAAATAGAAGGCCTACTAACTAAATGGCATCACGGGATGCTTTCGAGAATGGTGGCCAGAATCATCACACTGGGAACACAAAACATGGCAAGATTACTAGGTGACTCCCTAAAACACCTAGGGTCATAATAACAGCTCCAACATATATGTCGAGGCAATAGAGTACCTCAACTCGCCGATTAGTGTGATTGAACTGGCCCCAAGGGACATCGGGAATGGAAAGAAGGGATTTGCAACTGCATCAGACTATTTAGAAACCTGGGATGACTCGGACAGCATAACGGTTGTAAATGCTCAGAAAAAGATTTGAGACATTCACAAGGATTTGCATAGTCACTTAACAAAATCATATCAAGGTTCTGGTTTAACTGACAACATACTAAAAGTAGTAGAAACTGAACTGAGTCCTGAAACCAACAATCCTAAGATACTACAGATTAGTAACACATGAACCTAATAGAGAGATGAGATCATAGTCTTTAACCCACGTAGGAAAGAAGAGGATGACTCAGATCAGAAGGGCATAAGGAAGGAGTAAAAAGAGCCTTACGTTCCCTTCCACAATCAATTCCCTTATATAACTAAAGCATTTCTAGACATGACTTCGACCAGTTTGGCTTGGTAATCCCACAGGCAGTCAGGCTCTGGTACCAAAGCTGTCAAGACCCCGATCCTAAGTCACACCGATCTAGCATGTAACACATCATATCACTTTGTGGTCTCACACACGGTATTCCCACGGGGGCCACCTTACCTGGCCCGGGACCGTTTGTGCCTTTTGGCTCACGTATATGATAGTGTCGCTAGCATCCATATGACAAAGAACCCGGGCTGACATGACTAGTCGTGAACCCAAAGTGGCACTAACTTACGGGGACAGGCATACATGACCCAGCCTCGAACGTGTCGGTCATCAGCGTGTGAATCCAGGCTATAGCAACTTGGCTAACAGGACTCCGGGAACCCAGGCTGTAGCAGGCTAGCAGGACTCCGGAAGTCACCGCGTGACATTTCCCCAAAGGGACAGACACAGGAACCAAGTGGGACACATGTCGGCCAGTCTAGTGTTCCGGAGCAGTAGTAACTGGGCTAGCAGGACTCCAGTAAACCGGGTTGTAGCAGACTACTATGGATCCGCTCCCGTCTCCCTACGAGAACGCCATCCATAGCACTCACGCTTATCTTGCACATTTTAGAGTATCCACTTTCACTTGTCTATGAACTGTACAGGCAACCCAGAAGTCCTTTACCGCGGACACGGCTATTCGAATAGATCATTTATAACCCTGCAGGGGTGTACTTCTTCACACACGCTCTCGCCACTTACCACCATGTACACGTCGTGTATCTCGGCAACCTTCAAGTGAAAGCCTGGCGAGGGAATCGGCCACGACCTGACTAACCACACAAGTCTCTAGTCCAGGTTTATCGCCTATTCGGGTTCCATCCGTGAGGAGATCCGGCCGGGGTTTCGCTCACAGCCCCAAATGATGTGTGCAGGGTTCCCGAGACACCAAACGGGCGCCCGGTACACCGTGCCACGGTGTATCTACCGCATCATAGCCCACCCCTAGGGTCAGCACTACGCACGGCCTCCAACACATATCCTACAAACACCAGAAACTAGTTGCAACTCCTGGACAGAGAACAAGGGCGGTTAATAAGTCGAGAGAGTCAATTAAGGATCCCAATGTGTGGTAGTAGCTGTTCATGGATCACAAACACAGAACTCAGTTCCTGAGGACGGTTTCAATGAGACAACCCACTAAGTACTCCTACATGGCCTCTCACCGCTACGTTTACCAAATCGTGTTCACACACTTAGCTCACACACAGTAGGACATGTTCATTGATACGTCTCCAACGTATCTATAATTTTTTATTGTTCCATGCTATATTATATTCTGTTTTGGATGATTAATGGGCTTTATTATACACTTTTATATTATTTTTGGGACTAACCTATTAACCGGAGGCCCAGCCCAAATTGCTGTTTTTTGCCTATTTCATTGTTTCGCAGAAAAAGAATATCAAACGGAGTCCAAACGGGACGAAACCTTCGGGAACGTTATTTTCGGAACAAACGTGATCCAGAGGACTTGGAGTGGACGTCAAGCAACAAACGAGGAAGCCACAAGGTAGGGGGCGCCTACCCCCTGGGCGCGCCCTCCACCCTCATGGGCCCCTCGTGGCTCCACCGACCTACTTCTTCCTCCTATACATACCTGCATACCCCCAAACCATCAGAGGCGACCACGAAAACCTAATTCCACCGCCGCAACCTTCTATACCCGTGAGATCCCATCTCGGGGCCTTTCCGGCGTCCTGCCGGAGGGGGCATTGATCACGGAAGGCTTCTACATCAACACCATAGCCTCTCCGATGATGTGTGAGTAGTTTACCTCAGACCTTCGGCTCCATAGTTATTAGCTAGATGGCTTCTTCTCTCTCTTTGGATCTCAATACAAAGTTCTCCTCGTTTCTCTTGGAGATCTATTTGATGTAACTCTTGTTTTGCGGTGTGTTTGTCGAGATCCGATGAATTGTGGGTTTATGGTCAAGATTATCTATGAACAATATTTGAATCTCCTCTGAATTCTTTTATGTATGATTGGTTATCTTTGCAAGTCTCTTTGAATTATCAGTTTGGTTTGGCCTACTAGATTGATCTTTCTTGCAATGGGAGAAGTGCTTAGCTTTGGGTTCTATCTTGCGGTGTCCTTTCCCAGTGACAGTAGGGGCAGCAAGGCACGTATTGTATTGTTGCCATCGAGGATAAAAAGATGGGGTTTATATCATATTGCATGAGTTTATCCCTCTACATCATGTCATCTTGCTTAAAGCGTTACTCTGTTCTTATGAACTTAATACTCTAGATGCATGATGGATAGCGGTCGATGTGTGGAGTAATAGTAGTAGATGCAGAATCGTTTCGGTCTACTTGTCACGGACGTGATGCCTATATACATGATCATACCTAGATATTCTCATAACTATGCTCAATTCTATCAATTGCTCGAGAGTAATTCGTTTACCCACCGTAATACTTAATTATGCTATCTTGAGAGAAGCCACTAGTGAAACCTATGGCCCCCCGGGTCTATTTTCCATCATATTAATCTTCCGTCAACAAGCTATTTCTATCTTTATTTACCTTGCAATCTTTACTTTTACTCTTTATCATAAAAATACCAAAAATATTATCTGATCATCTCTATCAGATCTCACTCTTGTAAGTGACCGTGAAGGGATTGACAACCCCTTTATCGCGTTGGTTGCGAGGTTCTTATTTGTTTGTGTTGGTGCATGGGACTCGAGCGTAGTCTCCTACTAGATTGATACCTTGGTTCTCAAAAACTAAGGGAAATACTTATGCTACTTTACTGCATCACCCTTTCCTATTCAAGGGAAAACCAACGCAGTGCTCAAGAGGTAGCATTCATCACCATTCCAATTCATCCCCGATGAATCAGACCTGACTCAACTCTAAGCAGTAGCAGGCATGAGAAACAAGCATGAATGAGTAGGCACATCAGGGCTCAAACAACTCCTACTAATGCTAGTGGGTTTCATCTATTTACTGTGGCAATGACAGGTCATGCAGAGGAAAGGGGGTTCAACTACCGCAACAAGTAATAGATGAATCGTTGTTGTCCTAATGCAGTAAAAGAGAGCAGGAGCGAGAGAGTGGGATTGTATCGGAATGAACAAGGGGGTTTTGCTTGCCTGGCACTTCTGAAGATAGTATATCTCTTCATCGGTGTTGTCGAACTCATCGTCGGATCCACGTCTACTAAGAGGGGACAAATACCGGCAACAGAGAAGGAAAGCACAATCAATGCAATGCACAATATGATGTATGATCATGACATGGCAAAATGAGTGTGTTGGGTTAATGGAACTACAACCAGCTGGGTTTGAGTCATTTTGAACCAAAGGTTCAATCCCAAACTCAACTTATGAATTTAAATAGTGCCTTATCATGTTTTGCACTAAACAGCAAGGTTAAGTTGCTTAAACATGCATGAAACTAGTATAGATGGAAAGATTGGATTTTTCTGATCATTTTTCATATATAAATCTTTTCAAACTGAGTTATAGATTATTTTCTATGATTTTTAGAAGTTTTGGACATTTTCTGGAATTTCCTGAATTGTTTTAATCCAGAAAATGGTTAACCGCGTCAGCATAACGTCGGTGTGACGTCAGCAGGTCATAGGCGCCAGCCCAGGTCAAACTTGACGGCTGGGACCCACACGCCATTGCCTAACTAATTAACCTGAGTTAATTAGCTCTAAACAAATACTAAACTAGACTAGTTAAGGCCCTCGTCCAACATGTCAGTATTAACAGGGCTAATTAAGTTTAGTTAGCACTTAACCTAAATTAGCAGGGGCCTGGGCCCACCTGTCAGTGACCCTGGGGAAGTCAAACAGGGTCAAACCCCAGGTCAGTGGGGTCAAACCCGCCGGCGTTGAGTCACCGGCGAGGCCGAGACGGTGGAGGGCGTCGGGATTCCTCCTCCGGCGACCAAATGGCCGGCGGAGGGTCTACGCGTAGCCCAGGCCCTCGCGCATCCAAAGCAACAGGCGGCGGCAACTGGGGTGGCCGGAATCTTCGTCGGCGTCGGCCGTGGCGGCTGACGGAGCTCGGTTGAGCTCGGGGTCGAGGCTACAACGGCCGTGGCGATGCGGGGTTGGCACCTATGGCTTCTACGCGGTGCGGTGAGGACGTGCGTGTGCTCGGTTGGGTGCTACGGTGACTGTGGCCATGGCGGCGAGGGGCTCAGGCGGCAACGCGTTTCGGTCGTCGGTAAAGCGGCGGCTATGGCGAGGAAAAGAGCACGGGAGAGAGGGGAAAAGAGGCAGGGGCTCACGGCGTTTCGAATGAAGGAGATGACGAGCTCGGGGGCAGCCTGACTGCGACGTACGGGCGACGTCGATCTCGGTCAACCCGAGGTTGAAGAAGACGGCGGTGAGGGCGTTCGGGGGCGTTCGACGACGGGTGGCTCGGCGGAGGGCTTCAGCGCGAGGATATGAAGCTCGGTGCACGAAGGCGAGGCGAGGCAGTGGCTCTGGGCGCGGTGGTAGCGAACGGTGGCGACGGTAGCGCTCGGTTGCGCTCTGTTCTTGCGGGAGAGAGGGACATAGCGAAAAGTGAGAGAGGAGAGAGGAGAGGGAAACGAGGGCATCTCCGTGGCGCGGTTGGAAGCGCCGAGACGCCGCGAGGTGGCAAGCAGGAGCTGGCGCGGCTCGGCTGTGCGACGGGCACACAGTTGCTTCTCCTCCTGGCAGGAGGAAGAAGACAGTGCTGCCCCTGGTGGGCTGGGCCGCCAAGTGGACTGGCCAAGTGGGCTGCCCAGGTGAGCCAGGTAAGTTTCTCTCTCTCTCCTTTATTTTCTGTTTTTCTATTTCTTCTATAACTTTGTGGCTTTTCTAAAAATACTAAAACTAACTCAAAAATCATGAAACTTCTCATGCCCACTGCATGGAATATTTCCAACAGTAAACATTTTGGTTTATGATTGTTTGGACATTTAAAATATTTTATAGCATTTAAATGTCCAAATGCAAATAACATATGATTTAATCTAGTGACCTTATGATGTCCTAGAAAAGTGTGCACCATTTTTGTCATAGGTTCTAGACCAAGGCAAAGATGATGAACATTTTAGAAGGGCATTTCAGGTTCATTGAAAAGAATTTCTGTGATCCCCATTTCAACGTTCTGAGAAAAGTAGACATGATGCAACACCAGATGCTAGCACTAGGCATTACCAGAACTAGGGATGTGACACTTTTGGTGTTTTAGTCGGGAAACTTGTGGAGGTGGATACTGAGTCCTTGGATAAGATAGGCCCGGTTCGGCTCAAGATCTGGTGCGTGGATCCTGTTTGTGTCCGTGGTACTATTGATGTGTTCCCTTCTCCAGATGGTGTTAGGCGGGTTCGGGTTGAGGAAGCCGAGGCGTTCCAACCCCCCCACCACTCCTCCATCCAACCCTGCGGATTTGGACAAGCCTGACAAGGATGGTGATGGCTCTGTTGGCTGGCAGAGTCCCAGTGGGGGCTCTGTGCCGCGCTTCACTCAATCAGAATGGGATGTGCTGGAAGAATCTGAACATGAACTGTTTAAATCCAATGCCCCCATCGACAAGGCTCCTAGAGATGCGGTGGACGCGCATGCTCATGTTTCCCTGGCCTCGAACGTGGATGTGCTGAAGAAAAGGGTGCCACAGCCGCGGGCACTCCCATCTCGGGAGTCTGGTCCAACCTCCCGGCCCGTCCGATCTCCCCCACCCAGTCTGGCATTGAGGATATGCCTCCATCCCCCCTGTGGTCTGCTGATCTACCCCAGTCCAAGCAAAAGAAGAAGTCGTCAGTGCGGAAATACTCAGTGAAAAGCAGGGCTTCCTCGGGTTCCAAGCAGTCAATGACGGGCATCTGCCGTCGCGTGGACAAGGACTTGGGGTCGGCTTCATGTTCTGGACCTACCTCGGCCTCTCCTATGGCCCGTTCGCCTCTGATCCGGTCTCCTACCTCCACGGATCGCATGGGCCGGCGGGTTCGGGACTCGGGTGAATCGGTGGCGCTGTGGGCGGAGCGGCACGCGGCGGCTAAGGATCTCCCCCCCAGGTACGACATCTAGCCCGCTCCCTCCTCCTTCCCCGATTCGGCTCGTTTTGCCTTCCTTGTCAGATACTCATCTTTTAAATATCATGTCCGATGTAGGGGTGTCTATTGATCCCGAGCAGGGGCCACCTTCTCTCCTTCTCTCTACTATTAGGGCCATGAGGTGGCCCAGGTAGCCATTGCTAAGGCAAAAGAGGTTGTTGCCTATGCGGCTACTGTTGATTCACATCCAGGGGTTAGGGCGGACGGCTCGGAGGTTGGTAGTGGCCAACCCCAACCACACACGTCTAGAAGGGGCAACTCCAAACGATCGAAACCTTGCGCTGTCCCTAGCAGGCTGAGTCTCCGCATCAAAAACCACTCTTTCAAATGAAAGCTCTATTCTGGAATATTAGAGGTTTCGGCGCTAGGGGGCGCCGAGACCAAATTAGAGACGCTGTTCGTGGTGATAATGTTGACATTCTAGGGTTGGTCAAAACTTTCAAAGAGTCTTTCTCCCCTAATGAACTCTCTGCGATTGCGGGTATGGATAGGTTTGATTGGCACTTCTTGCCATCCTCTGGCCACTCGGGAGGGATTCTTATTGGTTCTAGACGGGACGTGTTTGATTTTGTGGCTTTCGATCATGGGATTTTCTAGGCAAGTATTGTCGTGTATCAAACAATTCTAAACACCCTCTCGGAATTCATGGTTGTGTATGGCCCGGCTGATCACTTGCTTAGCTCCCTATTTCTTGATGAACTCGCTGCTAAAATCGAGGCCTGTAATATTCTGATTATTATCGGAGGCGATTTTAACCTCCTTCGCACCCCCTCTGATAAGAGTAACCTAAACTTCTCCTGGCCTTTGGCGAATGCGTTCAACGACTTCATTAGCAACTGTGCCATTCGTGAGCTACCCAGGGTAGGGGCCTCCTTCACTTGGTCTAATCATCAGGACATCCCGATCCGGTCGGTGTTGGATCGGGTATTCATCTGTTTCAGGTGGGACGCCCTTTTTCCTCGTGCCACCCTTTTTGCCAAAGCCAACGTGGGCTCCGATCATAGTCCACTCCTTCTTGATGCTGGTCTGCAGCAACCTGTGTCCTGCTCTCGCTTCCAGTTTGATGCCTCTTGGCTTCTTGTTGAGGGTTTCTCGGACATGCTGGCTATTAAGATTGCAAACTTCCTAGCCTCTCAGGCTAGATCTTTTGGCCTCATGGATGATTGACATAGATGCTCTTAAGAGCTGCGCAAGTTCCTTAGGGGTTGGTCGCGAAATCATGCTGCGGAGGAGCATAGGGGGAAAAATCTTTAGAGACCCAGATTGAGGATCTTGATCGGACGGCAGACACCTTGGGTCTCTCAGAAGCAGGTTGCTCTTTGCGGTATAACCTTGAAGCCGCCTTGATGCAGTTGCATCAGCAAGCGGAAACTTATTGGCACGCGGTACTCTTAATTGGACGCTCAAAGGGGACTCACCTACGGCCTATTTCTTTGTCATTGCCAATGGGCGAAGAAGGCGGTGTTACATTAACAGCCTTCTCATTAATGGTGTCCGGTCTTCGGTCCAATCTTTAATCATTTCCCATGTGGTTGAATTCTTTTCCTCTTTGTTGGGGGCCAAACCAGATAGTGGTTTTACTATTTCTCCCTCCCTTTGGGATGATATTAATAAAGTTTCGGCCGAGGAGAATGAGGCCTTAATGATCCCTTTGTCAGATAAGGAAATCTGGGACGTGGTAAACTCGGCCAATCCCAATGCCACCTCCGGCCCTGATGGGTTCTCTATCACTTTCTTCAAGAAATTTTGGCCGCAGTTGAGGAGGCTGGTTTGCCAGATCATCCAGGGTTTTTGTTTGGGAACTATTGACATCTCGCGCCTCAATTATGCGGGGATTACCCTAATCCCTAAACTTAAAGGTGCTGAGCTGATCTCTCAGTTCAGGCCTATTGCGCTGATTAACCATTTTGCGAAGTTCCCAGCAAAAGGCTTTGTGACATGTCTTACCCCTGTCGCCCATAGGATTATCAGCCCTTCCCAGTCTGCTTTTATTAAAGGGCGTTTTATTTTGGATGGGATCCTGTGCCTTCACGAAATTGTTCATGACCTCAGATCTCGTAAGTCTAAAGTTGTTATCCTCAAACTGGACTTTGAGAAAGCCTATGATTCGGTCAGTTGGCATTTCTTGAGGAAGGTTGTCTTAGCAAAGGCTTCGACGGTGCTTATGTTCATAGAATCATGCACTTGGTCTCGGGGGGCCACACTGCAAACTCTGTTAATGGTCAAGTCAGTAACTTCTTCGCTAACGGCAGGGGCCTTTGGCAGGGTGATCCAGCATCTCCCATTCTGTTTAATTTCGTCACCGATGCCTTTTCCCGCATCTTATCCAGGGTTGCTTCTCATGGTCATATCTCTCCGGTCATCTCTCACTTGATTCCGGACGGTGTCACCCTTCTCCAATATGCTGATGATACTATCATCATGGTCGAGCTGAACGATTCTTGCATAGCCCACCTTAAGTTCATTCTCCTCTGTTTTGAGTCCTTGTAGGGGCTGAAAATTAACTTCTCAAAGAGCGAGGTCATTGTTACCGGCATGGATGACAATGAGGCTGTGAGGGTGGCGCGCATTCTCAACTGTAAGCCCGGATCCTTTCCCTTCAAATACCTGGGCCTCCCTATCTCGCCAGATATGCTTCATTCGAAAGACTTTGCTCCGGCTGTCACTAAGGTTGGCAATAGGGTGCTCCCCTGGCGTGGTAGGTACAACACCAATGCTGGGAAAGTGGCTCTGATTAATGACTGCTTGTCTTCCCTTCCTATGTTCCTAATGGGCTTCTATCTTCTTTCGGCTGGTACCCATGCTGGCTTCAATAAGCATAGAGGCGCGTTCTATTGGAATGCGGCAGATAACAGGCGAAAATATAGGCTTGTTAAGTGGCAACTCATGTGCAGGCCAAAAAACCTTGGGGGGCTGGGAATCATTAACACTTCCGTCATGAACAAATGCCTTTTGATTAAATGGTGGTGGAAGATCATGTCTAGTGGGGTTGGCTCCTTATGCTATAGGGCCAATTCCATTTCCCCCTAACTTTGTCCCGACCTCATCTTTACCCCTAATAAAAAACAATGCTCAACTATACCCCTCTTCCGTTAGGTGCCCTTATGAAAATACCCTTCCATACCGTTTTCGTCCAATCAAATGCCTTTGACCGTCAGTGAGCTGTTATGTGGACATTTGTACCCCTCGCTGCCTAAGTCACATACAAGTGGGACCCACCCAAAGAAAATAAAAAACTATCTCCCATCTCTGCCACTTACACATGGGCCTCTATAATTTTTTAACAAAAGCAATCAGGTCCCTACAATTTTTTAAACAAAAGCAATTGGGTCCCTATAATTTTTTACCAAAAGCAATCGGGTCCCCATGGCCATGGCGGCGCCGGCCGTGGTGGTGGTCGGCCATGCTCCTGCTTCTGGCCGCCGCTACCTGCTGCTGCTTGTGGCCGCCGCTACCTGCTGCAGCTTGTTGCATTGTCATGCTGCTGCTTGTGCTGCCCGCCGCCGCACTGCTCCTGGTGCGGCACGCCACCGCTGCTCCTTGCGCCACCGTGCTGCCATGCTGCTATTGCAGCCGCTGCGCTGCCATGCTACTGCTGCCGCCGCGCTTTCATGTTGCTGCTTGCAGCATGGGCGAGTAGAGGCCTCGAGGAGAGAGAAAGGAAATGGCGGCGGGGCTTCCCAGTGGCGGTGGTGCTTCACGACGTGCTTCCTGCACGTGGGAGATGGGGGAAGGCAGGCTATGGGCAGGCGGGGTGACTGCTGCGGGTGGACTACCGGAGAACTCGCCGGAGAGCTCGCCGGAGATGAAGAGGACACACAGAGAGAGAGAGGGTGTGTTCCATTTTCTATTTTTTATTTTCTTTGTGGTGGGGCCCATGTGTAAGTGGCAGGGATGGGAGATAGTTTTTTCTTTTTTCTTTTCTTTGGGTGGGTCCCACCTGTATGTGACATAGGCGGCGATGGGTATAAATGTCCACATAACAGCTCATTGACGGTCAAAGGCCTTTGACCGGACGGTAACGACACGGAAGGGTATTTTCATAAGGGCAACTAACGGAAGAGGGGCATAGTTGAGCACTGTTTTTATTAGGGGTAAAGATGAGGTCGGGACAAAGTTAGGGGGAAAATGTAAATGTCCCTATGCTATTCTATCCTTAAAGCCATGTATTTCCCCCACTCTAGCCCTATGTTTACGGTGGCACGATGTGGATCGCAATTCCTGAAAGATCTTATTCGGGTCCGCCCGCTGTTTCTTGATCATGTTAAGTTCAGTGTAGGACATGGTACCTCTGTTCGTTTCTGGCTTGATTGGTGGTGTGGAGACTCACCCCTCTCTGTGAGCTTCCCTACCCTTTTTTTTCTTATTGCCCTAACCTGAATATCTCCATCGCGGAGCTGTCGGCTAATAATTGGGACCTGGCCTTCCGTCGTTCCCTATCGCCTGAAGAGTTAGAAGACTGGCAAAGAATTTCTGCATTATTCCCCACGCTCTCGGAGATTCCGGATTCGGTGGTTTGGCCTCTCACTGCCTCTGGTCGCTTCTCGGTCAAATCTTTGTACTCTAAGCTTATTGGTGGTTCTCCCACCAATAGATTCTCTAATATCTGGTGGGCCCGAGTGCCACCAAAGATTAAGATATTTCTTTGGCAAGCTTTCAGAGGTCGCCTCCCTGCTGCCGATCAAATTCGTAAGAGGAATGGCCCGTGCTCGAAGTTCTGCTCCCTCTGTGGTGCTTTGGAAAAATGAATCATATATTCTTTCATTGTGTGCTTGCTAAGCTTGTTTGGAGCTGTGTTAGATCCTGGCTCCAGGTCACCTGGGACCCCTCCTCTTTTTCTGATCTTAGAGGCCTCGCCAACTCCTTGGTAGGCGTTACAAAGAGGGTTTTCTAGGTTGGTCTGGGTGCCATTTGCTGGTCGCTATGGACTACTAGGAACAAGTTTGCAATCGAACATGCTTTTCCTGCTAAACCTGCTGACTGTTTATTTAAATCTTGTATCTTCTTGCAGCAGTGGAGATCATTGACTAAGCCGGAGGACCGGGATGCTCTTAAACTTCTCATATCTAAAGTTCGGGCCTTGGCGTCGTCTCTATCCGGGCAGGATCATGGTGTCTAGGCGTTTTCGAGCCCCGTCCACTAGTAGCTGGCTACATCGTTTATCTTTTCTCCGGCCTGCGTGCCGTGTGCTGGCAGGGTGCCATGTATCCCTCATACTTTCGGTTCCTTTGGGTCGTTGTTTACCCTCGTTTGGGTATACTTGTTGCTGCTTTGGTTGGCTGTTGGTGTGCCTCTATGACTCTGCCTAGTGGCTTTATTTATAAAGTCGGGCGTATGCCTTTTCTCTAAAAAAATCCACAAGAGGAAAGGCTCTGACCACCACCAACTGCAGTAGCTGAGCCACGTTGCAGCAGGAGACACTACAACACGACTCATATTAGAAGGCGTTTTAAAACGCCTCCCAAAGTCTCTAAAATGCCTTTAAATATATTCTGGGGCGTCTTTGAGGCTGGTCATAGTGGGGAATAACTTATACTAGTATCATGCATATGATATTAGTCTAAGTTACTACCTCCATAGTGCAAAGTAACATAGTAGTAGTGTCATAGATGGCTTCATTTATTAGCTCATAGACTCATTTTGCCTCGGGAAATCCTATGTTACAGTAACATATTATGTTACCACAAACACCTCTTTCCTCAATAAATACATGCCACATAAGCAAAATTGTTTTAGGATGTGTTAAGTTACTACCTAAGTTACCCCACTATGGCTAGCCTGAAAGTCGCTAGAAATGGTGGTGAAGGGGAATGTTATCAAGGCGTTAAACAATGACGCCTGGAAGTCTTACATTCGACGGCGTTTTTGAAAAGTGCCTCGAAAGCTTTCTCGCGATTTGCAGAAGCGCCGCTAAACTACAGCAACGGGAAAACGTAATTAGTGGATCGGGCCCAGCCAGCTAGCTGAGCTTATCTATTTCCTTTTAGGCCTTGTTTGGATACACAGTTTTACCAGTACTAGTTTTCCGTAGACTCACATAACCGCCTAACAAACTAAAACCATGTTTGGGCTTTCCACCAAAAACATGGATAAGCAGGATTTGGAATTTGCGTTTTGTGAAAAACGACGTAGTTGTTTTTTGGGAAAACACGATTGTAGAAACCCACCGCAACTGATTTTTTTTTCTAGTTCCACTTCTTTCGCAACAAATCCATTAGCGCTGATTTTACATTCATCGCGAGCTTGGATGGCCGGCGTGCATGCAAATTGACCTTGAGCAACAGCTCTCTACCGTCGGCCTGTGCATCGAGGGAAAGCGGCTGCTGCCATGCGCTCACGCCGAGTCCCTAGATGGAAGACGTTGCCGTCGTCCGCAACCAGCGGCTGTTCTATAAGGGAAATGTTTACAGCCGGCAGACTGGCCGAGTTTTCAGCCGGACGTGCGTGCTGCGTTGGATCGCGAGTGATCCTGTGGCCGTGCGTGCTGCGTTGGATCGCGAGTGATCCTGTGACCGTGCGTACACCTCGAAGGCGCCCCGCGCTTCACCATGCGAGTATGTGCCCACACCACCGCTTTCCTGTCTTTTATTCCCTCCTCCAACGCAACCCAGCAAAATCTCTACTTCGTGCTCCGTTGACATGGGCACCATGGCCATCAATCCGGCGAGCCGCGCCGCTGTGCCCCCAAATACCGGCGAGATCCACCCCGCACGCCCTCCCCACCTCTTTTCGTTTCTTCAGGACACCTCCTTCTCCTCCTCATGGAGCACCCTGCCGCTACTTGTACATAGCGCTACGGCGACCCGGGGTGCTGGAACCGCTAGGGTGATGCGCTGCAACTAGTGATGATGGGTAGGTGGAGACAACAACGCGACCGGAGAGGGGGCTGGAACCGTGGGGTGGCGCGACGGCGATGCGAAACACTGTTTTTTTGCTGGAACCGACCGGAATGAGAGATGGAACCAGTAGCCTTTTTTGCTGCAACCGACCGTCACCGGAGCTGGAACCCTCAATGGTTAGGAGGAACCAGTCGGTGAGGAAGCTGAAACCAAAAGTTATTTTGCTGCATCCGGCGACAACAATTTTTTTCTGGCAAGGAGCTGCAACCCATGATGGTAGCGATGATGATGCTACGACCACATACAGGGAAGTTTACAACCGGCGACTACGATGCTACAACCACGGAGACCACGGGGAGCTACGACGGTGATTCCGTTTTCGCTGGAACCTGTACCATGGCGAGCTGGGATGGTACCTGCGGGGTGCTGCAACCCGGTGTGTGATGGTGAAGCTAGAACCAGTCACCGTGTATGCTCGGCGAAGCCACCATGGCAACCAGGCATGGAATTGCTGGAACCAGTAATGCAAAAAAAGCTGGTGAGGGAGGCATCGAAAAATGCGATGACAGCGAAAATTACAACCAGCGTGGGCTGGAGCCGCAACTCGCACCGTCGAAAGTTGCATCCATTTTGTTGGGCGGTGCTGGGAGTGCGAACAGCAACAGGGCATGGGAGCTTCTCACAGCGGCGCTAGGCGAGACCGACGAAAGTTGCATCCTGGGAGCGCGAACAGCAACGTGAAAGGATTTTAGGTCTCACTTGCCTTAAAGTCCCATTCCCCTATTTCTTTTATTCTTTTTCTTTTTTGAGGGGTGGAAGCGCTTTCTGGTCCTCTTCTCACTACCTTCAGTTGGGCTGTCAACTTGTAATACTTGGGCTGGAATGGACAGGCCCGTTACCGGAGGCTCCTTGTCTTGTAGCTGTTCTCCTGAAGCAAAGTGGTTGCCCTGTCTATTTAAGGTGGTCAAACTCCCGTTCCCTAAGCAGTATGGGACTAAAACTGCTCTGGCTGAGACGCAGCAAACGAACTGATTGGTCAGCGCTGCCGCCAAAATACATCTACCCAACTTCGGCGAGACGTACTGGCGACCATGACTTTTCTATTTCTTCCTTGCTGAGACAATGAATCATCGATTTTTACACCGCTGGGCCTCTTCGGATTATTCTAGACAAAACTCCCGATGAACTTCAGTTAATTAGATGGTGTGCCAACATGCGCCCTCCCCATGTTCTGCCGCTAATAATGTCGCCTCGCCCGACACTCCTCTGCTTGACCCGGTCGCCAACCCGGCCGCCGTCGAAGCTCCTAGCAACGACGATGACAGCACCACGAGGAGCATCGCCGGTGGGTGGGCGCCGTGAGCATTCTTCGGTCGATCCCATCCCCTCTCATCGTCCCCTGCTACCTTCTCCAACTGAGCCCATGGCCATGGACCACACCACTGCACCGCCGCACCCCCGCTTGGAGTCAACGCGTCGCCGACTGTGTTGTGCTCGCCAGAGTAGCCACATTTAACACCACTGTGGGGACCCTCGTCCGCCTCGCAGGTCAACACATTGACTAGGACCAGTCTTTGCCATATCAGCCTGGCAGACAAGGCCCACCAATCAGTTATGCTGTTAGACGCGGTTCAGTTTCGAATTAGTGCTATTTGTTACTCACTTGCCGCAGAAGTGGTGGTCATTTGTGATTGCTGGCAAAAATGATAGTTTTGGAGTACCCTAGCCATAAATGTGGTGGCTTTGAGCAATTTACTCATTGGGAGGAGTAGGGCAGTTTTCTTTTTCTGGGCCGGGCGCGCCTTATAGGGCCGACCGTAATAGATTAATATTCTGTTTCGAGTAACAAAATTAGTCCCGTCCTACACCTTTTCCGTAAAGCTCCTAGGCGACTCCCTCTCCTAGGCGACTCCCTAGGCGACCACCGCCGGTGGCCACTCCGGCCCCGGCGGCCACCTCCCTGTCACTGGCCACTCCGGCCGTGGCAACCACCACTACTACGGGATGCTGCTAACACAACACTACAATCAGAGACCGTTCGAGAAACTGTGTGCGATGCAATAATCGCAAACGGTGCTGTATGAAAACCGTCAGAAATGTATAAAACGTTTGCGATGACGGATGCATCAAACACGGTTCAGGTTTTAGTTGCGTGTGCGATGAAGGGCATACGGTTCAGTTCAATTAACTGTTTGCGATGAGGAGGAACAAAAGAAACGGGCAGCCAGATGAAGGCGTGTGCGATACACAACATACGGTTCACTCGGATGAACTGTTTGTGATTAGGCAACACAAAAGAAACGGGCAGCCAGATGAAGGTGTGTGCGATATACAGCATACGGTTCACTCGGATGAACTATTTGTGATTAGGCAACACAAAAGAAACGGTCAGCCAGATCAAGGTGTGTGGGATATACGGCATGCGGTTCACTCGGATGAACTGTTTGCGTTGACACAAGAGTACAGAAACGGTTCAACTTAACAAGACGTGTGTGTTGTGCGATGGGATTGCATGCGGTTCACTCGGCCCTTGTCGTCAGTGTGTGACCTCTGTGGCAACCGTTCGCTCCCCAGGCGCCTCTTCGTGTACCGTGGCAACCGTCCACCGACTCTTCGCCTTTCCCTCTCGATTTGGAACTGCTGTCGCACGCTAGCTCTTCCTCCCTCCTCCATTTGCCTTCACCCTTCCTTCTGCCATTGTTTGATCGTCTTCTCCATGGAGGGAACAAGCCGGAAACGACCCCGTTATTCTTGCCCCGATCTGAATGATGACGCGGTGGAGGAACTCATTGATCGGTGCGATGTCATCACCTCGGCTAGCATGGCAGGTTCGTTCAAGACCATTCTCGACTCAACTAATAACATCATTACAAGGAACCCAAGGGTTCAGGAGCGGTTTGATCTCCCCTATCTTCTTCGCCGTGACCCTGCTGACTGGCGCGGGGACGAGGGAAGCCTCGCCTTGTGTAAGTTGATGCCGCTTGATAATGATACATATGATGTTAAGATGCCATCGCTTGAGGGCAAGGCTTGGGCAGGCGCAAATGGAGATTGGGTTGTTTATATTGGGTACAACTGCGAGTGGGAACTTGTGAATGTGTACACTCGTCACCGGGTTCCACTTCGAAAAATCTCAGACGACTGCCCAGAGGTTGAGTACACCGGTATTCTACGTGAGTTCAAATACGATCATGCTGACTGTCGTCTACGGAAGATAGCAATTTGTCGAGTTCCCAACCACTCTTGGGGTTATAGGAATGCTTATGTTGTCGCTATCTTCGACAAGCTTGTTGCCGTCCTTCATGGTTCGACTCGATGGATATTGCTCAAAAATCAGTTTCTATACACGGATGAGTACTGTGATGCAATTCAATACGAGGGTCTTGTGTTTGCTGCCACCACTCGTGGCACTGTTTTTGCATGGAATCCTCATGATTTCGGTACGTTTGTCTTCCACCGTAATTATAATTGTTTCATCCACATGCATGCGGGTTAGCTAGTTTCCCTTTACTAATTAACCTTCTTGTGTTTCCAAGGTCCTGTGAACATTCCACCACCTATACTTGAAAATTTTATTCACGAGCATGAGGACGAGCAGGACCCATATACTCAGTGGCGCCTGGCAACTTATTCCGATGGATCACCTCTTCTTGTCTGTATACGGGGCACTGCTGATGTTACTAAGGAAGCAGGTGTTGTCTCGTATGGTCGCACTCTCCGGACCTATTCCAACATCCGTTGCAGGGTATTCGGGATGGATACTGGTGTACTAGCACCAACACCTTCTCCCTGGTTCAGTATTTAAAGTCTTGGAGGAAACTCGCTCTTCCTTGGACAAAACTATCCAATGATGGTGGAAGGCGATCTAGCTGCTGTTGACACAACGTTACTACCATTTATGAGAAGCAACTGTATCTATACCTCGGACATTACTATGCTTCCCTACCGTCCCAATATGGCTATTAAAATAGGCCGCTTCAGCCTGGATGATCAGTCCTGCGTTGGTCTCGCGATTGACACTAGCTGGCCCTTCCCAGAGAATCACTTCTGGTTCAAAGCATGCGTTTCCAACGCCGACGAGTGGTTGAGCTGAAGTTCATTTCATCGCTTTGTTATTTGTTGTGTGAGAAAAACTTTAGTAGAATGTTTTGTTGGAAATGATCTATAATCCAACGTGTATCCTCGTTGTCGTTGTGGGTTGATAACTTGTTGTATGTAATCAATGGTACATTTGCATATTCGTCCATGAACTCACGCCTGCTAGTGGGTTCCATATGAACAGTGCTAGTGATTTTAGTTGCAAAAATTAGATAGTGCTAGTGATTTGTAGCTGCATATTTTGACAAATCGCAGTGTTACAAGGTTGACAAATGGCAATGTTACTAGATAAACAAATGTCAAATCTTTCCAGTTTGAGAAATGGCAACATACCCAAAATGACAGATATGCAAATCTTACCCAATTGTTTGTTTGTGGTTGCACACGGGTCATGCAAAACAACCGTTTGCGTTGAAGGGATGCAGAAATCCTGCTCGGCACATTTTCCCTTGGCTTCCTGGGGAAGCTGTCGGTTTGCATACGGGTGTTCTAACTAAAATGTTTGCGATGAGTGTTTTATATTTAAAAACCGTTGACGTTTTTTTCAAAATAAAATTGTTTGGTAAGTCTGTACATTAAGAGAGAAAAACGCAAGTTCGTTCAAACCATATCTTTCATTCAGTCATAATGCGAATTTATATTCATATGATCGAGAATTCGAGATCCAGTATTAAACCCCAAAAAAACTATTTCCGGCGGCGGCGGAGGCGGCGTGCCGCACCCTCGGTGTCGTTGTCGTCCTCCGAGACGCCGTTGTTGAAGTCTTCAAGGCAGCACAAAATGTTCTTCACTTGTAAATCAAACATCATGTCCTCCCGCGATCGACGGGCGGGGCGCGGGAGGATGGCAAGTGGCGCCGCTGAGAGGTAGTGGTCGACGGGAGCATCCCATGCCGCTGAGGGGGGGGAGGGGGCGCACGGGCACGGGCGCGATGGGTGCAGCCAAACGCACGGGGACCAGTGCCGCGGTGGGTGGAGGGGCGCGCACGGGCGCGGCGTGTGCAGCCAAATGCACGGGGGCCGGTGGCACGGTGGGTGGAGGGGCGCACACGGGCACGGGCGCTGGTATGTACACGAGCTCGTGTGGGTCCGCGGAGACCTCGCTGACGCCCGCTGCTTCCAGCTCTGCGATAGTGCTCGGCGACCAGCCCGTCAATGCTATGGGGATGGTCGCTAGCGCGGGCGCGTGGATGGGAGCTGGGACGGGAGGGGGGGGGGCAGCAACCGCCGCGGCCAGCTCGTTCTGGCCCATGTCCATGAGGCCCCATTCCTCCTTATTTTCTATCTCCTCCGGCTCGGAGTCGACTTCACGAAACTTGAAGACTAGTGGAAGATGATCATTCTGCGCTATGGCGGTGGAGGTCTGCGGGGGAGGGGGGGAGGGGAATGGGAGGCGAACAGTAAGGCCGCCCGTATTAAACAGCGGCTCGGGCGCCATTAATGGAGAGGAAGGCGGGCGGCCATGGAAGTCAAAGGGCTCGTTTCCCAGTGAGCCTTCGAAGCGTAAAGCTCGCACGCTTCCCAGTGAGCCAGCGCATTGGAGGACAGCTTGCATGCCTCTCGGTCAGCCTGCGCACTGGACTGTGCTCGCACGCCTCCCGTTCAGTCAAGGTCAAGCAGCTGTCCGCACGACACCTCCTACTGCCATTAAAACCAAGAGACGTGGCGTCACGTGAATGGTTAACAGAAAGCACACGTTTTGAACTATACAAACGTTTGAGATATTAAGTGGCAGCTATTTTTTCAAAATGCCTTTGTTGGCTGTCATTATTCGAGTGCGCCTTCTCTCAAAATTGACACGAAAAATACCACATCATGTCGGGCGCCATTCCATGATAGCATGCCAAGTTTCATGAATTTCAGACGAGTTTGGATTTACTAGAATTTAAAAACCAGGCATCTCAATGTTTTGTCAGCAATCAACGGTGCCCTGGTGTTTGAAATTCATTCCCATTTATTGAATGGGACCTAAGCATGAACCCAAGCACACATATTTGATTTTTCAACCAATTTATATGCATTGGAGCATGTGCATGTAGTTCAAATTTGAATTATGCACCTAAATGCAATGAAAACTCAGTTAATGCATAAAAATGTGCAAAAGAACCCCGAAAAATCCCAAAAATTGACACAACACTCCTGTTGTTCTATGTTGACACGAGAAAATTTTTGGAAGCAATAAGAGGCAGTGGATATCGTTTCGTCCCCAAAGGTGGGACGTTCCCTACCGAAACCACGATGCTTGTTGTGAGAAGCTATGGTTTGTGAGAAGCATATAACCAAACCTGCCCCAAACGGGATAAAAAGTTTACCACGACATGTTGATACCGCTCCATGAAAGCATGCCAAGTTTCATGAATTTCAGACGAGTTTTGGATTGACTAGAATTTAAAAACGAGGCATCTCAATGTTTTGCCGGCAATAAACGGTGCCCTGGTGTTTGAAATTCATTTCCATTTCTTGCATGGGACCTAAGCATGCACCCAAGGACAGAGCTTTGATTTTTCAACCAATTTATATGCACTGGAGCATGTGCATGTAGTTCAAATTTGAATTATGCACATAAATGCAATGAAAACTCAGTTAATGCATAAAAATGTCCAAACGAACCCCGAAAATCCCAAAAATTGACACAACACTCCTGTTGTTCTATGTTGACACGAGAAATTTTTTGAAAGCAATAAGAGGCAATGGATATCGTTTTGTCCCCAACGGTGGGACGTTCCCTACGGATACCATCATGCTTGTTGTGAGAAGCTCTGGTTTGTGAGAAGTATATACCTGAACCTGCCCCAAATGTCACAAATTTTTTAACACGCCATGTTGATGCCGCTCCATGATAGCATGCCAAGTTTGATGAATTTCAGACGAGTTTTGGATTTACTAGAATTTAAAAACCAGGCATCTCAATGTTTTGTCGGCAATCAACAGTGCCCTGGTGTTTGAATTTCATTCCCATCTCTTGCATGGGACCTAGAAATTCACCCAACGACACATATTAGATTTTTCAACCAACCTTAGTGCATTGGAGCATGTGCTTGTAGTTCAAATTTGAATTATGCACATAAAATGCCTAGAAAACCCACTTAATGCATAAAAATGTCCAAACGAACCCCGACAAATCAGAAAAATTGACACAACACTCATGTTGTTCTATGTTGACACTATAATATATTTGAAAGCAATGAGAGGCAATGGATATCAGTTCGTCCCCAAAGGTGGGACGTTCCCTATCGAAACCATCATGCTTGTTGTGAGAAGCTCTGGTTTGTGAGAAGCTTATACCCGAACCTGCCCCAAACGGGACAATTTTTTTACCATGGCATGTTGATGCTGCTCCATGATAGCATGCCAAGTTTCATGAATTTCAGACGAGTTTTGGATTTACTAGAATCTAAAAACCAGGCATCTCACTGTTTTGTCGGCAATCAACAGTGCCCTGGTGTTTGAATTTCATTCCCATCTCTTGCATGGGACCTAGAAATTCACCCAAGGACACATATTAGATTTTTCAACCAACCTTCATGCATTGGAGCATGTGCTTGTAGTTCAAATTTGAATTATGCACATAAAATGCATAGAAAACCCAGTTAATGCATAAACCCTGAAAAATCACAAAAATTGACACAACACTCTTGTTGTTCTATGTTGACACTAGAAAATATTTGAAAGCAATAAGAGGCAATGGATATCGTTTCATCACCAAAGGAGGGACGTTCCCTATCGAAACCATCATGCTTGTTGTGAGAAGCTCTGGTTTGTGAGAAGCTTATACCCGAACCTGCCCCAAACGGGACAATTTTTTTACCATGGCATGTTGATGCTGATCCATGATAGCATGCCAAGTTTCATGAATTTTAGACGAGTTTTGGATTTACTAGAATTTAAAAACCAGGCATCTCAATGTTTTGCCGGCAATCAACAGCGCCCTGGTGTTTGAATTTCATTCCCATCTCTTGCATGTGACCAAGAAATTCACCCAAGGACACACATGTGATTTTTCAACCAACTTTAGTGCATTGGAGCATGTGCTTGTAGTTCAAATTTGAATTTTGCACATAAAATGCCTAGAAAACCCAGTTAATGTATAAAAAGGCCAAACGAACCCCGAAAAAAATCCAAGATTGAACACAAGACTCCTGTTGTTCTATGTTGACACTAGAAATCTTTTCAAAGCAATAAGAGGCAACAGATATCGTCCCGTCACCAAAGGTGGTACGTTCACTATCGAAACCATCATGCTTGTTGTGAGAAGCTTATGCCCGAACCTGCCCCAAATGGGATAAAAAATTTCACCACGACATGTTGATGCCGCTCCATGATAGCATGCCAAGTTTCATGAAATCCAGACGAGTCTTGGATTTACTAGAATTTAAAAACAAGGCATCTCAATGTTTTGCCGGCAATCAACAGTGCCATGGTGTTTGAATTTCATCCCCATCTCTTGCATGGGACCTAGAAATTCACCGAAGGACACACATGTGATTTTTCAACCAACTTTGGTGCATTGGAGCATGTGCTTGTAGTTCAAATTTGAATTATGCATATAAAATGCCTAGAAAACCCAGTTAATGTATAAAAAAGGCCAAACGAACCCCGGAAAATTCCAAGATTGAACACAACACTCCTGTTGTTCTATGTTGACACTAGAAAATATTTGAAAGCAATAAGAGGCAACATATATCGTCTCGTCCCCAAAGGTGGTATGTTCCCTATTGAAACCATCATGCTTGTTGTGAGAAGCTTATACCCAAACCTGCTCCAAATGGGACAAAATTTTCACCATGGCATGTTGATGCCACTCCATGATAGCATGCCAAGTTGCATGAATTTCAGACGAGTTTTGGATTTACTAGAATTTAAAAACCAGGCATCTCAACATTTTGCCGGCAATCAACAGTGCCATGGTGTTTGAAATTCTTTCCCATCTCTTGCATGGGACCTAGAAATTCACGCAAGGGTACACATGTGATTTTTCAACCAACTTTGGTGCATTGGAGCATGTGCTTGTAGTTCAAATTTGAATTATGCACATAAAATGTCTAGAAAACCCAGTTAATGTATAAAAAAGGCCAAACAAACCCCAGAAAATTCCAAGATTGAACACAACACTCCTGTTGTTCTATGTTGACACTAGAAAATATTTGAAAGCAATAAGAGGCAACGGATATCGTCTCGTCCCCAAAGGTGGTACGTTCCCTATAGAAACCATCATGCTTGTTGTGAGAAGCTATGATTTTTGAGAAGCTTATACCCAAACCTGCCCCAAATGGGACAAAATTTTCACCACGGCATGTTGATGCCGCTCCATGCTAGCATGCCAAGTTGCATGGATTTCAGACGAGTTTTTGATTTACTAGAATTTAAAAACTAGGCATCTCAACGTTTTGCCGGCAATCAACAGTGCCATGGTGTTTGAAATTCTTTCCCATCTCTTGCATGGGACCTAGAAATTCACCCAAGGACACACATGTGATTTTTCAACCAACTTTGGTGCATTGGAGCATGTGCTTGTAGTTCAAATTTGAATTATGCACATAAAATGCCTAGAAAATCCAGTTAATGTATAAAAGGCCAAACGAACCCCGGAAAATTCCAAGATTGAACACAACACTCCTGTTGTTCTATGTTGACACTAGAATTTTTTTGAAAATAATAAGAGGCAACGGATATCGTCTCGTCCCCAAAGGTGGTACGTTCCCTATCAAAACCATCATGCTTGTTGTGAGAAGCTCTGGTTTATGACAAGCTTATACCCAAACCTGCCCCAAATGGGACAAAATTTTCACCACGGCATGTTGATGCCGCTCCATGATAGCATGCCAAGTTTCATGAATTTCAGACGAGTTTTGGATTACTAGAATTTAAAAACCAGGTATCTCAACGTTTTACCGGCAATCAACAGTGCCCTTGTGTTTGAAATTCATTCCCATCTCTTGCATGGGACCTAGAAATTCACCCAAGGACACACATGTGAATTTTCAACCAACTTTAGTGCATTGGAGCATGTGCTTGTAGTTAAAATTTGAATTATGCACATAAAATGCCTAGAAAGCCCAGTTAATGTATAAAAAAGGCCAAACGAACCGCGAAAAATTCATTCCCATTTCTTCCATGGGACCTAAGCATGCACTAGAGGACAGCGATTTGATTTTTCAACTACTTTGTATGCAACGGAGCATGTGCATGTAGTTTAATTTTGAATTGTGCACCTAAAATGGCTAGAAAACCAGTTTAATGTATGAAATGTCCAAACGAACCCTGAATAATTCCAATTATTTTGCGACACACATACAGTTGCATGTTCACTACACATAAAAGGTCTAGAAATTCACACCGTCCATTGCCGCTGTGACCCCATTTTGTAATTCAAATCAAGTAGATCCCACACAGTTTATTCTCACCAACCGTGTGAGATGTAGTACAAAATATCTTGGAGCACCGTCGGTGTATAGTACGCCTATGGCTTACGCGAGAAGGTGCGTCGGCTACAGTCCACAGCCGGCGTGTCAAGCACACTAGCTTGCTCCCCCAAAACTCACGCCTCTGCATTCCTCTCTGCTTCAGTCCCTTGATTCAAATTTTCAGTAGCCCCGGCATTTTACTCCCGCCTTTGCATCCCTCGCAATCTAAAAAATATCTGCTCGCCCTTGATCCAAATTTTCAGTAGCCCCGCCTTGTTACTCCCGCCTAGTAAAATTTTCAGTTGCCGCAGTATTTCCTCAAACACAACCTCTGCTCACACAGACACACACAACCCTCGAAACCATTGGTAGGTCGCCGCCATCGCCGGCGCCTCCATCCTCAAGCTCTGCCTGTGTGCCGGGGAGCTCGAGTAGACAATGGCCAAAAAGAGGTTTATCGCGGCCTTTTCGCCTGACGCCGGCGAGGTGGCCGCCGAGGTGTCCCCGTCGTCCTCCGCGGGCCCGATCCACCGTCGCCGGTCCCCAGATCCGCCCGCCGTCGCGCCCCTACGCCGGTTCGAGGACTTCCCCGTCCTCTCCCGGACGCGGCAGCCGACGAAGTCCTACCTCGGGGTTCGGCAGCGGCGGTGGGGGAGTGGGTCGGCGAGATTACAGATTGAGAGACCCACACCCGCCGGTGGCCCGGTAGCTTCCACACGGTCGAGCTCACGGCCATGGAGTATGACCGTTGGTAGGTCCGCTACCACGGCGCGGCAGCTAGGCTTAATTTCCCCTTCGGCACACGTCCGGTCCACCTCGTTCCGCGAGAGCCAGGGGTGGTGAGCTCGGCTATGGCGCGGGAGGACTGCGAGGCGTGGGAGCGTCTCAAGGCCGAGGCCGCCGACGAGGCCTACATGCAAGAGCTCCGCCGATAGCACCCGGAGCTCGTGGAAGCGGAGCGGGTGATCTTTGCCGGCGCGGAGGACGGCCGGTTTTTCAATAAAATAATTATTGAGAGTCCAATCCCTTTTACAGACCAGCGAGGAAGAATTCCTTCTCACTGGTAGACAATATCTAGGTCACAGAAGAAAAATACCAGGAGTACTAAATATAATACAAGGTTGAGCGGAGACTGCCCAACAATTTATTACATGCACGCCGATAAACAAGACGGCGGATAGGGTGGCATAACTACTAACTCACGATAATAACGGTGGTGGAAATATCACCGCGAAGCAAGTGATATGACTCCTGAAGACTACAGCTCTTCGAGCGTCGGAGTGAGGCTCGAGGAGACTTATTGCGGGTGGCGGAAGCATATATAAAACAAGTGACCAATATCCGGGATCGCGCAGGACTGACTGGGACTCCTCTAGGCGTCGGACGCGCTATCAAACTCTTCATCCAAGAGATCGCCTTCGTCAACATCTGGCCAAATCAACAAGCCAGGTGAGTACTATGAAAGTACTCGCAAGACAGTTCGGACATAAGATATAGCAAATGTAAACATGAAGCATATGAACAAGTTAACCAGTGCGATCAGACATAGATATAAAAATACTGGGTGCCAAGCGAGGGTCTGAATGACTCCTCGAGAGGAAACTGCAGAATAGTAATACTGGTGCCAAACGAGGGTCTGAATGACTCCTCGAGCGGAAAATGCAAGAATAGTAATACTGGTGCCAAACGAGGGTCTGAATGACTCCTCGAGCAGAAAATGCAGAATAGTAATGCCACAGTCGGGCGTCGGGGCGACACCACATACAGGGCTTATAACAGAAAATAAAGGCAGTGCATGCCACAGTCGGACGTCTGAGCGACATCACATAAAGGGCTTATATTAGAAGTAAGAAACAAAAAACACACCACAGTCGGACGTCTGCGTGATGTCACATAAAGGGCTCATATTGTAGCTCAATAGTTCAATAGTTCGGGAACATAAATTACCACAAGTACGAGACAAATATAAAGTTAGTCCATCCACAGGAATAATAATTAAACTGGATTTACCACTTGAGCTTGTTCACCGGGGACAAGTTTTCCATGCGGATAGATATGGATATACTGATTATACTACTTGATCATGGATAAGATGACTTGGAAGGAATTGACTCTGCAGAGTTTGTACTTAACCACAGCCAACGGATTTCCGTAGTCACAGGGACTAGTTCCGTTTACGGTGTTTTAGAAGAAACACGTCTAATCTGTACACACCCAATTTCAACATTACGAAGCCAGGGATCACCCTCGGCAACGTTCAAGAAAAACCTTGAGTCGGGGAGGCTACAACCTCGCGTAGCATGGGATCAAGTTTCTATACGCGCGCTCTAAGGGGGTGCCCCCCTCTCGGTCCCAACCGGAAACACCCATGCCCCCTGACCGGATGACTGGCTTTAATCCTGGGCCAAGGTACCATCATCCCGGCCTCTCTGTTTGGTGTGTACACGGAAAGAGGTTACCAACTTACTAAACCGCATCCTGGCAATGAAACATGTGGTAGCACGGAAGGGTGAAGGGACGATAACGTGACTCCGTCCATGTTAATCGTCGGAATTCGTCGGATGACGCAAGGCTGGTATGCTACAACAGTACCACCTTGCTGCCCTTCATGTCACCACATGACTAGGCCATCTCTCATCAGAGATCATCGCGACTTTGGAACATGCGGGAAGTTGCCTCACAAGCAACGAGGTATTCACCGACACTCATATGCCACGCACAAACTTTCACGCAAACATGTAAAACACCTGTCATATCAAATGTTCAGAACATGCTTTCCTGGTTCGGAGAAGTCGGAGTCTAGCTCGGCGAAGTTCGCGGCTCCGTCACCTCTTCCGGAACCTACGACAATAACGAAAACGGGCACTAACGTGAAAACCAACGCGTGGGCAGAAACTTCTCCAATTTTTTTCCAAATAAATCCCATAAAAAACTAGACAAAATTTTAAGACTGTCAGAAAAAGAATCACTCAAAAATCCCTTTTAAATAAAAAGTTATAAAGGTTTCTGTCCAGGGACTTATCTGTAATGAAACAAAAAAGTTCCAGGGTTTAAATTGAGAAACCAGAAAACGCTTCGGTAAGAAATGCGCTAGCTAAAGAGGGAAAGCGTATTTTGCCCGAAGGCGCCAACAGAAAACGGTTCGAGGGAGAATATAACAGAGGCTGACATGCGGGGTCCACATGTCAGGTTTGAAAAGCTCGCCGGCGCCCGAAGACTGCGGTGGACGCCGGCGTCGAACCACGGCGAGTCAGGAGGATCGGAGGGTACCAAGAGCTTCAGCGTGTTCTTCCGCGTCGGTGGGTGGTGGACTCGGCCAACGGGGAGCACCACGTCGACGGCGACACTTTCTCCGGCGGACGGCGGCTCGGGTGATGGTGGGGAACTCCGGTGGAGGGCTGGAAACTTCGAATTGAAGCGTGGGTCAGAAAGAGGGATGCATAGTGCAGCTATTGGCAAGAGATGGGAGGCGGAGGCGCACGCACGGGAGCGAATCGAGCTGGATCCCGTGGCGGGTCGCGGCGGCCGGAGTCGAGGAAGGAGACCTCCTCGGGGCTCTTCCAGTGGCTAGGCGTGCTCTAGGGGGAGTGCAGGGATGGTGTGTGCTCGAGTTGAAGCTCGGGGCCTCTATTTATAGGCGGATCGACGGGGTGGCCGTGAACGGAGAATCTCCGGCGAGCGATTACGGCGATGCAGTGGATTGGCAGGAGGTTTGAGTGGCCAGGCAGCATCAGTGGAAGTTACTGGTGTCATTCCCCCGCTAATCTCGGCTGGTCTTGGCGTAACGGCGTCGGTCCACGGTGAGATGGCCACATGGGCACGTCGGCGGCAGAGAGCGCGCTCCGCGCCCTGCGGTTCACGACGAGGGTGGCAGCGCGTTCGGGGGAGTGGAAGGCCACGCGGCGAGCTCCGGTGGCTTGGGCGGCGCTGGGTGGCGCCGTCGGCGCCGTGTCTCTCGCTGGCGGCCGCAAAGCTACCGCTGGCGTCGGTCACAGGGAGGCGCTCCTTCTGCTGGTCGTCGCCGACGTCCGCAAGGTGCCAGCCGCTCGTGCAGTGCAGGAACAAGGGGGAGGGGATGAGGAGCAAGGGGACATCGGGGCACTGTCGAGATCGACAACCATCTCTGAATAAAACGACAGTAAGCCACTGAACTGTTCTCTGAACTTTCTGAACCTGATATTGACAATGCACTGCAGGTGCTCAACAGAATGATTTGGCTATGAGAAATTTTTTTCTGAGGCTGGGACTTGGTGAGGTGACCACTCAATGCAGCCAGAGGCTGCCTGATTTTACTTGGAATTTTTGGAGAAAGATTTGAATGAATTTCACCAAATTTGACAAATCTGGTCCAAACTTGCAGCAAGTGTAGTTTGAAAAATTTGAACTGAATACCAGTGGATCTTCATGGATCTTGGTTGAGGGTTCAAAGGACTAGGAGGGGGAAAAGGTTTGGAGGCAAAGATCAAAACAGAAAGTGGAGTTCCTTTGTAAATCACCAATGGCTAGAATAGAAGACAGAAATTTATTTGAATAAGATTTAAATGAAAATAATCACATGGGGAGGCTCAACTTGCTGGATTTGATGCATATCATGATCCAAAGGTGAGGGAAGGGTTAGGAGAGAGTATTTTCACTAAGGCCATGGCAAGAGGGAATTGTTGAAAGTGGCAAAGGATTATTCCAAAAGCCATAGTGCAAATTTGAAAGAGATTTTCAAAAGGCATTTTCCCAAGTGAAAAGTATTTTGTCTTGAGTCAAAATAAAAAGCAAGAACCTCCAAGACCAAAGACAGATCTTGGGTGAATTCAAATAAAACTCTTGCCAAAAAAATTTTTTTGAAAGGGAGAGTTTCTTTTGAAGAAAATTTTAAATCACCTCCCTCATGTCAAATAATTTTTTTGAAAAATCCAAATAAAAATTTGGGTGTCACACTCTCCTCCGATGACGAGGTCGAAGGCGGCAAGGGCGGCGGCACGGAGGGCGGCGAGGTTATCGCGCTCTCCTCTGATGACGAGGTCGAAGGCGGCGGTGACGGCGGCGCGGAGGGTGTTGAGGTGGGCCCCCAGGACGAGGAGATTGACATCGACGAGTGGAGGAGTGCCTTCCCCAACGACCCCGACGAGGGTACTGGCCCGGACACGGCTCGCGACACACTGTACATGACGAGGAAGGATTGGCTCGACCTCTACTTCGACCGAAAGTAGTTTAGCTTAGTTTAAATTTATGTTTTATGTTCGGTTATGTAAAACTACCTATGTTTATGTTTGAATGCATGCTACTTTCGGTTGAACCTGCTTTGAACTTGATCAACTTGAAGTTTACAACATTTAGTTTAGGGGATCGACTAGAAAAGGCCAAAAATTGCTGGAGTATATATATCAACTAACACTAGTGGAATCAGCTAATTTGCCATCTGCCAGCTCTTTGCCGTCTGCTAGCTGACGGCAAAGAAGCTCTTTGCCATCAGCTACACATAAACAGACGGCAAAGAAAAGGCTGACGGCAAAGAAGCTCTTTGCCATCTGCCAGCTCTTTGCCGTCTGCCAGCGGACGGCAAAGAATCTTTGCCGTCCGCTGGCGGACGGCAAAGAGTGTGGTGGCCCCCACCCCCCGCTCGTTTGAAATAATCCTAACGGCCCACCTCTTTGCCGTCCGCTAGCAGAAAGGCGGACGGCAAAGAGGGCACTTGCCTAACGGCAGGTACCCCCCGCCCGTTACTCACTTCGTCCTCGCCTCGCCCTTCTCCTCCCACCCCCCGCCGCCGCCGCCGCCGCCCGCGCGCCGCCGCCCCGTCGCCCCGGCTCCCCGCCGCCCCACCGCCCCGTCGCCCCCCCGCCCCGGCCCCCCGCCGCCCCACACCCCACCGCCGCCCCGCGCCCCACCGCCGCCACGGCCCCCGCCGCCCCGCGCCCCCCGCCGCCTCCTCCACTGCCCCGCCCCGGCCCCCCGCCGGCCGGGCCCCCGCCGCCCCGCCTCCTCCACCGCCCCGTCCCGGCCCCCCGCCGCCCCGCCTCCTCCACCGCCCCGCCCCGGCCCTCCGTCGCCGTCCCCGCCCCTGCCCTCCCCCACAGTGAGCCCCTCCTCCTTTTTTTGTTTTTTTGTTTTTTTTTCTGTTTTTTTGTTTTTTTTCTGTTTAAGTTTAGGTTTAATTAGTTTAAATAGTTTAGTTTTAATTAGTTTAGGTTAGTTTAGGTTTAGGTTAAGTAGAAGGGGGAAGAAGAAGAAGAAGAAGAGGAAGAGGAGGAGGAGGAGGAGGAGGAGGAGGAGAAGGAGAAGAAGAAGAAGAAGAAGAAGAAGAAGAAGAAGAAGGAGAAGAAGAAGAAGAAGAAGAAGAAGAAGAGGAGGAGGAGGAGGAGGAGGAGGAGAAAGAAGAAGAAGAAGAAGAAGAAGAAGAAGAAGAAGAGGAGGAGGAGGAGGAGGAGACACCCCGAAGCCCCGACCCCGAAACAGCACCCCGACCCCGACACGGCACCCCGACACCGACACGGCACCCCGACACCTACACGACACCCCGACCCCCGACACGACACCCCCGACACCCCGACCCGAGAACCCGACCCCGACCCCGACCCCGACCCCGACACCCCGACCCCGAGCCTGACCCGACACCCCGACCCCGACACCGACACGGCACCCCGACCCCGACCCGGCACACCGACCCCCGACACCGACACGACACCCCGACCCCCGACACGACACCCCCGACACCCCGACCCCGAGACCCCGACCCCGACCCCGACCCCGACACCCCGACCCGAGCCTGACCCGACACCCCGACCCCGACACCGACACGGCACCCCGACCCCGACCCGGCACCCCGACCCGACACCCCGACCCCGAGACCCCGACCCCGACACGGCACCCCGAGACCGACACGACACCCCGACCCCGACACGGCACCCCGAGACCGACACGACACCCCGACCCCCGACACGACACCCCGACACCCCGACACCCCGACCCCGACACCCCGACCCCGACCTCGACCCCGACCCCGACACCCCGACCCCGAGCCTGACCCGACACCCCGACCCCGACACCGACACGGCACCCCGACCCCGACCCGGCACCCCGACCCGACACCCCGACCCCGAGACCCCGACCCCGAAAAGGTGTTCTGCTCGAGACTACTACGCCTTGCGTGGTATCAAGAAGACCAAGCCGGCGTGCCGCGATAAGTTCCTGAGTAAGGAGCAGTACATGAAGGTAATTCTTAAGGCCTTCTACTTAAGTTCCTTCATTTAGTAATTCTTAGCCGTAGCGCTCAAGTTTCTATTTGCTAACTTAGGCGCCTCCGAGATGGTGTGCGGATCGGATGGATTGTTGGGAGGTGTTGGTCGATGAGTGGTGCTCACAAGAATGGCTAGCCCTCCACAACCAGGCCAAGGACAAACGTGCCCAAATGGAAGGTGTGCCACACCATCAAGGCAGCTCCAACTTATATCAGTTCGGGCGCAACTGGGTATGTGGTTTGCTTCATGATTCATGCAATTCATTCATCATGCTAGCTTGAGCCCTTTAATTACTAATTTTCATTGTTTCTCTCTTTCAGGCACGCCACAATAAGGCGGATAAGGTGCCAGAGGTGTACGACCTGTATGCCATGGCCCACACTGGCTCTTACAAGAAAGTCAAGGCTTTCTCTCAGTCTGACCTCGATGATGCAAACAACTTCACCAACATCTCCTCCCACAACAAGCTCGTGAGATATAGAGATGAGGGGAAGGCGAGGAAAGGGGAGGACTCTAACCCGAGCCAGGGTCCCATTGATCCAGAGCTGGTGATGATATCTGGTGGCGGGAGGTCCCATGGCTCCATAGCCATTGGAGATGGACTTATCCGTTGTCCTAGCACTCTCCCGGAGATCAAGGCGTGCCAGTCGAGCTCCGCTCCTGAGATAAGGCCTCGTGAATGGCCAATGCAACTCGCCATCAAGGTTAGTGATACGTACTAAGTTATCTTTCTCCATTACATTGTGTGCGCTTCCATCAATGATTACAAATGGTCATGTGAGTGGTGTTGCAGGCTGCTATACAGACTGAGAGAGATAGAACGGAGAAACTTCTGGCGGAGGCGGCGGAGAGGCAGCGGGAGATGGAGGAGAGGACGAGAAAGATGATGGAGGAGGAGAGGGCACGGAATGACATGCAGGCAAGGGCCATGTACGAGCTCCTTGTGGTAAGTTTCTTCTGCAGATTACTTGCTAGTCTTAACATTTGAGTCTCATTACTAACTAGTATGACTTTGTTCTAAAAACCAAATGTGCAGTCTGTGTGCGAGAAGTCCGGTCAGCCCGCTCCGCCGATGCCAGTGATTGCTCCTGGGAGCACGGTGAGTTTAGTTTGAATGGACATTAGTTGGTAGTCTCAACATTTGAGTGTCGTAATGCTAACGAGACATTGGAAATGATCTTTGTTGCAGCTTAACTCCAGAAACGCATCGCACGATCCTTCTCCAGGTAGCGGCACTAGCCACCCCGCTCCTACACCTCCCTGATCACGGTAAGTTTCTCTAGTGTTTTGCTTAACAAATGCATAAAGACCTAGACTTAGCTTTATTTCCTCCAATATGCTTACCATAATGACCTAGAGTTAGCTTATTTTCCTCCAAAATGACCCATTTTACCTAGGTTAGCTTATAAATGATGCAGTTCATCCAAGTTAGCTAAAAAATGACCCATTTTACCTAGATTAGCTCCTAAATGATCCATTTTACCTACGTTAGCTTTAAAATGGCCCATTTCACCTACGTTAACTCCAAAATGACCCATCTTACCTAGGTTATCTCATAAACGATCCATTTCAACTAATTTAGCTCATAAACGATCCATTTGACCTAAGTGAGCTAAAAAACGATCCATTTCACCTAAATTAGCTCTCAAATGATCCATTTCACCTAAGTTAGCTGAAAAACGATCCATTTCAACTAAATTAGCTAAAAAATGATCCATTTCAACAAAGTTAGCTCAAAAACGATCCATTTCAACTAAGTTAGCTCAAAAACGATCCATTTGACCTAAGTGAGCTAAAAAACGATCCATTTCACCTTAGTTACCTCAAAAACGATCCATTTCAACTAAGTTAGCTAAAAAACGATCCATTTCAACTAGGTTAGCTCCAAAATGACCCATTTCACCTTACTTAGCTCAAAAACGATGCCCTTCACCTTAGTTAGCTCATAAACGACCCATTTCAACTAAGTTAGCTCATAAATGATCCATTTCAACTAAGTTAGCTCATAAACAACCCATTTCAACTTAGTTAGCTCATATATGATCCATTTCACCTAAGTTAGCTCATAAATGACATATACTTCTTGTTCTAGTCTTCTTCTTGTTCTAGTCTTCTTCTTGTTCTAGTCACCTATTTCTAACTTTCTTATTTACCATTTTGCAGATTTCATTCACTTGATGGAAGCTAGCTTGCTATGATGGAGTGCTTGCTTTTCCTTTGATGAAACTTTGCATTGTATCTAGCTTGCTATCTTCATGACACTTTGCATTGTAATATATATATGGATGGAACAATGTGTATGGATGGAACTTCCTTATGTATGAACAATGTGTATGGATGAAACTGATGTGATATGTGATATGAAACTTATGTGCTAGATATGTGTTGGATATGTGCTGGATATGAAACTTATATATGTGATATGTGCTGCAAATTGTGGGATTTAATAAAAAACAGAAAAAACAGACAATATGCAGGCTCTTTGCCGTCTGCCACCGACGGCAAAGAGCTCTTTGCCGTCTGCCGCGGACGGCAAAGAAGCCACGTGGCAGCCAACTGTGCTTCCTGGGAGCTGACCCATTTGGTCAGTTTGCCTACAGTGGCAGACGGCAAAGACTTTGCCGTCCGTGGCAGACGGCAAAGAGCCTGTACTTTGCCATCAGTGGCAGACGGCAAAGAACCTGCCATCTAGTGACGTGTAGATGACATCATAAGGCGGACGGCAAAGACCAAAGGCTCTTTGCCGTCTGCGGCGGACGACAAAGGTCTGCCGTTAGCCACTTAACGGACTGACAGCGCAATTTTTGCCGTCCGCCCTCTTTGCCCTCCGCCGCAGACGGCAAATAGACTTTGCCGTCCGCCGCCAGGAAGCAGACGGCAAAGCAGCTGTTTACCGTAGCCTTCTTTGCCGGAGCCTTTTGCCGTCCGCCTTTCGACCCTTTGCCGTCCGCCATGGCAGACGGCAAAGTAGTTGTTTCCTGTAGTGTAAGGGTTTTAGTCCTTTAACTTTTTAAGGATCGCCTAGAGATGTCCTTATGACTTGTTTATTTCAGTTCTTCACAATGTGATGCTCTATATGTGCAACTATTTGTTGTGCAGTTCAATTTCATCAATAACAGTTTCAACAATACCACTATGAATTACAATATTTGTTTGATGTTAAGGATATTGCAGTTAACATGCCTTTTCGTTTTTCAATTGTTGTTTAGCAACATGCATTGTACTGAATGACTAAATATGCAATCCCAGGCTACATAGCAACAAGGAAGAGTGTTACCTTAATGTTCTGATGATGTCTAGATATAAATGTAATAAAATCTTATATAATGGGATGGATGGAATGTTGTACTACATCATTTTTCAATTGTTGTTTAGCTTCTAATATTAACTTGGTGCTTTTAGGTACATATATCATTGCCAAAGATCCACACTTCGACCCTTTCTACGCATGGGGTAATGAGATATTCATGAACCAGCATCAAGTGAGGAAACTGATAAAGAATGTTACTAAAATGGGTCAAAAGATGTCAATCGAACTATTTGTTTACACTTTATGCAAGACAACAGTGAACTGCAGGATGGTAAGTAAGAACCCCGTAGCCTTCTTTTTACTGCCCGTAATGAGTCGTGTTAGATGACAATATCTGAATCTTCTTTCTTTTGGAGTGGATCCTGAAGAAGTTTACTCAAGATTACCTCTCAAACTACATGATTGGTGGCCGGCCATCACAAGGGGTTGGACTAGAGTCCTGTATGCCTTCTGCATCCCGGAGAGCACAATAGGGCCATTCCGCTTCACCTTGTTCGACAACTGGAATGTCTGTCACCTCTTTCCTTACCATATGTAATAGTACAAGTATAGAACCCTGGTACATCATTCTTTATTTGGTGCTTCTGTAATTCTTAAACATATGTACCTGTGAATCGAATAATGCATTGGTTGTTTGAACCTGATGGATATGAATAAAGCTATAGCCTACTTTAAAGTTTAAATTAGGTATAATTTTAAATAGCAGCAATTAAATTAGGGCGAAATTACATTGTGTAGGTCATTACGGCACACACGGTTGGTAAAACACAAACGTTTGCGATGTGCACCATAATGTGAGACGGTTCACAGAGAGGAAACGTGTGCAAGCATGCACAGTTGCCGTTCGCAAAGCGTGTGTGATGTCAGACACTATCACATACGGTGCGGGAAAACTAAATGTGTGTGATTGTCTACCTATTGTACACGGTTTATAATAATGAACTGTTAGTGATGTACCAGGCATCATAAATCTTCCGTGCCTAGAATCTGCCTAGAATCTGCCTGGAAAGCTCCCGTGCCTAGAATCTGCCTGGTTTTAGGCAGAACCATAAAACTCCTACTGCGATGGCAATGCGAGCACAAATGAGTAGCAAGGATGAAGCGTTTGGGATATTCGAGATATCGGAAATGGTTATATAGGGACAACTGTATGCATCAAGGCTCCCTATCCCCGACGGTTTCTAGGTCGTGTGGGTAGGACCCCCCTATCGCCCACACTCACTTGGCGACGGTTCCAAATGCCGTTGCGGGAAGGGGTAAAAAACCATTTGTTTAGGACTGACGCGCACCAGTGCACCACGCCATCATGGAGAGTCTCCTCCATTGGGACTTCTCCCCGGGTTTGGCGATTGAATCTCAGGTACGTGACAAGTTCAAATCTATAGTGCACTTCTCATCGGCCAATCCTAGATCCACCAAGGAATTCTTCCTAGTGGTCTCGTTCTCCTCAGCGTCCTTTACGTTGACAGAGGAATCGGTGGCCCTACCCATGCAATCCTGCATCGGTGGTCTCAGTTTGGGTTTTAGGGTTTTGCGGCTAAGTGATCGATCGTCGTTTCCGGTTCTCGGTGGCTTCCAATAGAGTTGGTCATTTTATCTATGGGCTTAAGGATCGGATTTGGCCGATTTTGTTTGTCATTTCCATCTCTTTCGTGGTGATCTTAATTCATGCCTTGATCAGTCTGATAATGTTTGGCATGCGGATAACTTCCTGAGGTGGGCTTTCGTCCGATTGCTATTAAATCTAAAGGGCTTCAGGATCAGCAATGTAAGACAGCTCAATCTCATTCATTCAAGTTGAGTGATAGTGCTGGGATCCAAAGCATCTCACCGGCATTGAGCTCGAGTCTCACTCCGGCCACCGAGGACATCTCCTTTGGAAAGTTTAATTTTCCGATTATTTCAGATCCGGATTTGAATATTCAGTTGGGAGATTTTGTTTTCAACCAACAAGATAAGTTGCCTTCTGTTGGTCCCTTCTTTCCAGGACCTCGTTTCAGGGAAACGTATTGGAATTCCATCTCGGATGATAAATTGTATCACATTATGGATGGTTGGCAAGCTGGTTATTCTCATCATGATATTAAGTCTATGGTTCAAATCAAGGATGTGCGAACACAGGCTTATATTGATTCTAGGCTATTGAAATGTCTGAAATGCTCTCGGCATGGCCATCTTGCTTCGGACTGCCCAGGTATCCTTTGCCAATGTTGTATACATTCCATCGACCAATGTATATGTTCTGCTAATCAGTATGAGCTGATGAAAACATGCATGATGGACCGCACGAAACCTTTATGCCTAGTTTGTAGCCAGGGTGGCCATTCAGCCACCAACTGTCCAGGACTTAAGCAGTGTAGTAATTGCAGCTTCCTCGGCAATGCATACTACCATGGAGGCAAGCATGGGCCCAAATATGTTTGGCGGCCCAAAAGGCTTGAAGCAATTTTGCCAATCTGTGTGGAACGGAATAGTATCCAGCCGCCTAATAATCGAGATCGCGTGTGGAAAGTGAAACAAAAAATCCCAGATACTGGCGACGTGGCACACTCCCATTGCATGTCGATATGACTCCCTCCCCCCGCAGCTATTAACTCCACCACCCTGGGGCCCCAATCCAACCCAGTCTTCCCAGCTTCGTGCACCTCCCCTGCCGCCCCTGCTCTTGCTCCACCATCGACTACTCCAAACACCTCCACAATCCAACCCAGTCGTCACCATGGCAAACTTCCCGGTTCGGCCATTTGCCTCCCCCCCATCGGCTCCAACATTTAGCGCGGGCCAAATCATCAGATCCAGAGATGCATTATGGTCGTCGATGAGCCGCCGCTGAACCATGACAGGTATGCCTTGATAGAGATCAATCCCCAGTACCAGATCATCCGAAGAGGTTTTGGCTCGAGGAAGTTAGTCGCGTCATTAGGGAGGATCTTGAGTATCAGATTAAGGATGAGTTTGTCTAAATGATTGCTATTGGTTGTGTTGCTTTTCTTGATGTTCAGAGTCGGGATGAAGCCATTAGAGAGGGTCCGCATGCTTTAACTAATGATTCATATTTCTCTTTGATCCCCCATGATGAAGGGATTAATATGAGAATGCCTAACTTCGAATATGATGTGTGGATTCTGATGCTTGCTTTTCCTATGGATTACATGACTGAACACTATGTGTATAAGGTTGTTTGCAAGTTTGGTAAACTTCTTGCCTGGCCGAGACCGGAGGAAAACAAAGCTCGTGTCCTTGTCAAGTGTCACATTAAAGATGTTGTTGCGGTTCCGCATAGTCTGGTCATCACTAGAGTCGGGATATTACCTGGTCTTGGCAGATCTTGGTCGGTCCCTGTTTATGTGCTCAATGGTAGAAACACTGCTTCGGGTCTTCCAACTTTCCCTTGTCGAGCACTTGAACTTCTAGCAAGAAATGCTTTTCATTTTTATGAGTTGGTTTTAAAAATGCCAAAATGGCATTTTTTTTGAATGTGTAAATCTTAGGTTTTAATAAACTCCAAACTTCCATGTTATTTTAATTCGAACCTCACGTTGGTTTTATTTTCTATTAGCGGTCAGAATTCGAGTTTTTAATAAACATTGAACTCCTCCATTACTTTAATTTGAACTTCTAGGTTTCTTTTAGAACTGGGGAAATCCATTTACTAATTAAATTTTCTAAACTTTTTTTGTTATTTTAATTTGAGCTTCCGTTGTGGAAACTTGTTGAACAAGAGGAACTTTTTGATTTTTCCCTGTCTGTGCACTTGAACTTCTAGCAACAGAATTTTTTCGACTTCGCCTTTTTACTCCTATTTTCTCATACAAAACACACACCATGCAGTACGTGAACTTTCGTCTGTTGTCAATTTTAACTTCTCTCTATTTCACTTTAGTAACGAAACAAATCTGAGTTTTTTATAGACATCAAACCGCTCTAACTTTCTTTTTCAACTTCTTTGTGTGCTTTTAGAAATGTGAAAAATGGTGTTTTGTTAGAAATGTTGAACTTCTCGTTATTTCGAATAGATCTTATTGGTATTATTCTTTAGTAACCGAAAAAAGTAAGTTTTGCAAATAAATATCAAACGATCTGCTTTTAAAAGTTGAACTTCTTTGGTTTTATTATTTAGTAAAGAGAAAAAAAGTTATGAATATGCATTGAACTACTCTGTTTTTTAAAATCGAACTTCTAGGTTAAACTGTTCAATTGCAAAGTGTAGTAAAAACATTTGGAAAGATTATGAATAGCAGCAAGTTTTGCATGTAGACAGGTGTTACAAATTCGTTGCCGTTTGAGAGAGGTTTTTTAAATGGCAAAACAATGTTGTTTTTTGCTTTTTTTTCAACATGTAAATGAATGACGGATGTCTCGCACATATACTTTGAACTATGCTAGGAGGAGCACGTGTACTTCTTGCAACTAACCTTTTAAGCTTTTAGATTTCTATTCTTATTTCTTATGTGAAACACATTCCGTGTATTAGTTGAACTTCCCGCAGTTTTCACCTTGAACTTCTGTCGTGTATTTTTGTTCGTAATTCGTCACCCGTTCATCAGATTTACACAATATTTTTTTGTGTATTTTTGCACATGTAAATGCACGGTGAACCTCCTTCAATTTCCTAGGCCGACCACATGAATTTTTTAGCAAAAGTCTTCTTTAGAATTTGCCTTTTTATTTTTTATATGAAACAGACTTCATGTAGTAGTTGAACCGCCGTTTGTGTTCACTTTGAACTTCTTCTTTTCTACCCATAACTCGTGAAAACTCAATAAAATTTTAAGTTTTTTTTAAATGTCGATTTGCTCTATTTTTGTAATTTGGACTTATTGGTTTGTTTTTTAGTAACGGAAAATCCTATTTTTCTAATAAATATTGAACCTTTCCCTAATTTAAATATGAACTACTAGAGTTTTTTATTAGAAACGGTGAAAATTATTCTTTATGAATTTTATACCGCTCTATTTTTTATCATTGAACTTCTTGTCTTCATTCCTTAACAATGAGGAAAATTTGAATTTTGTATAACCATCAAACTGCTCCATTTTTTAGATTTCAACTTCTAGGGTTTTTTTAATGGATAAAATCCTTCTATATATATATATAAATTTGTGTTGAGATGCTTTTTTTGTGTTTGACCTTCTTGGGGTTTGTAATAAACATTGGACTTCTTTGTCTTTTAAATTTAGAAATCTAAGTTTTTCTAGTAATGGGGAAATCCATGTTTTTTTATAATTTTTGAAATGATCAAATTTTTAAATTGAACTTCATGCTTTTATTTTCTCTAAAAACAAAAATAATTTGAGTGTCTTTGGATACATCTAACTACTCTGTGTTTTTAATTTGAACTTCTTGATCTTATTTTTAGGTAACGAGGAAAATTTGAGTTTTTTGTTAACACCGAACTGCTCCATTTTTTAAATTTGGACTTCTTGGTTTATTTCTTTTAGTAACTAATAAATCTTAGTTTTTTTAAACATCGAACTACTCCATTACTTTAATTTTAACTTCTCAATGTTTTAGAAATGGGGAAAATAAAACCAATGCACATTTCCCCTCTAAGCAATTTTCATGAGTTTATTTTTAAGTTGAGAACATATGGTTTTTTCTTTCCTACATATGTAGGTTTTTCGCATAAGATTGTTCACGAGAGAAACCATCGAAATATTGAGGTGGGAGGTGAGTACTACACAATTTTGGATTATTTTATCAATTTGAGCTTCCATAGTTGAACAATTTGAACTTCTCGGACTTTTTCCTACGAACATCATGGGGTTGTCTTTTTTTCATTTTATGAGCACGATTTGATATTTGAGACACACGACACACCAGCTGCACAAAAATTCAGCATCCACGGCCCTCGGTCAGACACAATTTTTTTACTTGCACTCCCCTTGTGTACACACAACAATCATCAGCTACCATATACGTGAATTTTAATTGTTGACAAACATGAACTTGTCTATGCTTGTCACTGTAAATAACAGTTTACCACTCAAGAAGACAAGCTCATTTGCACAGAATGCAAAGCAAAGCCACATCATGTCCACATTTTTCTTGTTTGCAATTCGGTGTATTAACTAACACATTTGGCGTATTTATGAACAAATTTAGCATACCCACATTTAGCCTCCACTCGCAAACTCACAGATAGCTGAGCAGATCTTACAACAGAGAGGAACATGGAAGTTCAGAAAATATTCAGTCAGCCGTTCATCTCCTCTGTTCAGAGAAAAAGAGCGATGGTCGCGGGGAAGTAACAAAGGCAACGGGACCGGAAGACAGCAAAGGAGCATGAGGGCCTCCGGCGATGGTAGTGTCACCGGAAGGAGGCACAGGGACACCTGCGCGTGGCCTAGTGCTGGCCTCGGTGGGTGACGACTTGGCGCGTCGAGTAGGGGAAGGGTGGGACGAGGGCGCTCTGCCGCCGGAACAACAACGATTGATGGCTGGACGCTGGTGTGCGTGAGGTTGACGGCCTGTGGTTTCCAAGCAGCGCGCGGGAGGGAAGGCGTCGCTGCATTGGAAGCAGAGGAGGCCGCCTCCGCCGTGGATCCAGGGGGAGGGAGGCCGCCGCCCTGGCTCCAGAGGGAGCGGGAGGCCGCCGCCGCCATCGTGAGTCCTGGGGAAGGGAGGCAGCCGCTGCCATGGATGAGGGGGAGGGAGGCGCCATCGCGGATTGGGACCAGGGAACGGTGGATGGAAGCGCGTCGCGGACAGGGTGGGTGGCGGCGGCGGCGCATCAGGTCAGGGGGAATCCGGACTCCGTAAAGGAAAACTTCTCATATCATGCCAGCGACGCACTCCGCGACCTCGCTAAAGTCTACCAAGTCGCAATGTCAGGACCCCGATTCTAAGTCACACCGATCTAGGATGTAACACATCATATCACTTTGTGGCCTCACACACGGTATTCCCACGGGTGCCACCTTACCTGGCCCGGGACTGTTTGCGCCTCTTGGCTCACGTATATGATAGTGTCGCTAGCATCCATATGAAAGAGAACCCGGACCGACATGACTAGTCGTCAACCCAAAGTGGCACTAACTTACAGGGACAGGCATACATGACCTAGCCTCGAACGTGTCGGTCATCAGCGTGTGAATCCGGGCTGTAGCAACTGGGCTAACAGGACTCCGGGAACCTGAGTTGTAGTAGGCTAGCAGGACTCCGAAAGTCACTGCGTGACATTTCCCCGAAGGGACAGACACAGGAACAAGGTGGGACACATGTCGGCCAGTCTTAGTGTTCCGGAGCAGTAGTAACTGGGCTAGCAGGACTCCGGTAAACTGGGCTGTAGCAGACTACCATGGCTCAGTGGAAGCACCAGACTACATTTCCCCATAAGAGAGGTTACCGAGGATAGAAAATAGGTTGTCGGATCCCACACATACCAAGCATTTCAATCATACACACAATATGCTGGATATGTGCAAATACAACATGGCATCACAACAAGACTCTACGACTCAGAGTATTATTCATTAGGCTCCGAGGAGCCAAGTATTACAAACATGGGTCTCATGACCCAACATACAGAGCATACAAGCATCAAGCGGAAGCATAAACATGTCTGAGTACAGACAACTACAAAAGGAAAAGACTGAGAAGCCTGACTATCTACAAGACCCTCCCAAGGGTACAAGATCGTAGCTGAGGTAACAAGCTAAACGTCGAAGTCCACGCGGAACTACTAGCGAGACTGAAGTCTCTCTGAAAAAACATAAATTAAGCAACGTGAGTACAAATGTACCCAGCAAGACTTACATCAGAAGTAGCTACATATGGATCGATATCAACAAAGGGGTGGAGGAGTTTAACTGCAGCAAGCCAGCTTTGACTGGGTGGCTATCCTAAACTATGACTGCTGGTAACTCTTTTGAGGTGGCGCACATGAGTCCACATATTCACCATATCAATACACCACTATGGATCCGCTCCCGTCTCCCTACGAGAAAGCCATCCATAGCACTCACACTTATCTTGCGCATTTTAGAGTACCTACTTCAAGTTAAGTATGAACTCTACAGGCAACCCAGAAGTCCTTTACCGCGGACACGGCTATTCGAATAGATCAATTATAACCCTGCAGGGGTGTACTTCTTCACACACGCTCTCGCCACTTACCACCATGTACACGTCGTGTATCTCGGCAGCCTTCAAGCGGAAGCCTGGCGAGGGAGTCGTCCACGACCTGACTAACCACACAAGTCTCTAGTCCAGGTTTATCGCCTATTCGGGTTCCATCCGCAAGGAGATCCGGCCGGGGTGTCGCTCACGTCCCCAAACGATGTAGGTAGGGTTCCCAAGCCCACCTCGACGGATGGATCTACGCTTGGTACACCGTGCCACGGTGCCTAGTCTGTCCCAAGCCCACCTGTACCGGGTACCACTTGGTAGACTACTAACACAACCTACAAAAACCAGAAACTAGTTGCAACTCCTGGACAGAGATCAGGTTGATTAATAAGTCGAGAGGGGCACTTAAGCATTCCAATGCGTGGTAGTAGCTGTTCATGGATCACAAACACAGAACTCAGTTCCTGAGGACGGCTGCAATGAGACAACCCACCATGTAGTCCTACATGGCCTCTCACCGCTACCTTTACAAAAACGTGTTCACACACTTAGCTCTCATCAGTAGGACATGCTCACAACTTTCGAATGCATCCCCGATGAATCAGACCTGACACAACTCTAAGCAATAGCAGGCATGACAACAAGCATGAATGAGTAGGAACATCAGGGCTCAAATAACTCCTACGCATGCTGGTGGGTTTCATCTATTTACTGTGGCAATGACAGGTCATGCAAAGGAAAGGGGTTTAGCTACCGCAGCATGTAACAGTTGAATCTTTGTTGTCCTAATGCTGTAAAAGAGAGCAGGAGCGAGAGAGTGGGATTGTATCGGAATGCACAAGGGTTTTTTTGCTTGCCTGGCACTTCTGAAGATAGTATAGTTCTTCATCGGTGTCTTCGATCTCATCGTCGGAACTACGTCCACTAAGAGGGGGCAAATACCGGCAACAGAGAGAAAACACAATCAATACAATGCGACAATATGATGCATGATCATGACATGGCAATAAGATGTGATTTGAGCTAATGCATCTAGCAACCAGATTAAATGAAGTTGGTTTGCATCAAAGATTCAAATTCAAACTCCCTATGTATTTGTTTAATGGCCATTTAATTGTTTTGTCCAATTCAGCAACTTTAAGTTGTTCTAACATGCATGAAAATGCCATAAACAGATTCTTTTGATTTTTCTGATCATTTTTATATATAATTTATTTCGAGTTATAGATAATTTTCTATGAAATTTTGAAGTTTATACTATTTCTGGAATTTTCGGAATTTTTTTAATCCAGAAATTCCTTTACTACGTCAGCATGACGTTTGAGTGACGTCAATAGGTCAACTGACCGTACTAGTCAAACCTGATGTGTGGGTCCCATTGGTCAGTCTCACAGTGCTGGCTCGTGTCACAGACAGGTGGGACCGGTCAACGTACACGTCAGCAAGGTCAATGTTAACGCGTGGGTCCAGTCGAATTAGATTAATTCTAACTACTTACGTTAGCCTATTAACTAAACCAGTGGGGCCCGTCAGTCATAGAGCCTTGGGGTTAAACTAATATGTGATTAGTGCTAATTAAGCAAGTGCCATGTCAGCCCGCCGGAATTAAGCCGATGACGACCAACCGAGCAGCGGTGGCTCGCCGAAGTGGCGCTAGGGCAGTGGCTGGGGCGCGCTGAGGGCACCAGCAGGGAGCCCGCGATCCCGCGCATCCAGCAGAGGCAGCAGCAGGTCGCGTGGTCGTTTGTAGTGGAGGCGGCGGTGAGTGCGGCGGCGGCCGGAGTTCGGCGAGATGCCCGTGCGGGGTTACATCTTGCACGGGAGCAAGCTGGGTGCGGGGGTGGGTCTCTGGCGGCGCCAGGAGCAGGGTGACGCACGCGGTTGCGAGCTGCGGTTGCCACGCGGTGAGGAATCACAGGGGCGCGACCGCTCGGGTCCGGTGGTTAGCGCGGCTATGGTGTGCGAACGACGAAACAAAGAGGGGCACACGGTGTAGAGGCTCACCGCGCGTTCAAACAAGGCGGAGGCGAGTCCGGGGGCGCGTTGGAGACAGCGTACGATCGCCGGCGATCTCGATCGGCCTGAGGTGAAGACAACGGCGGAGGTGGCTCTACAGGGCGTCCGGCGACGCACGGCTCGTCGGAGACGGCGATGTAGACACGGAGAGGCTTGTGGGCACGTCAGAGAGGCGAGGCCGTGGCGGTGGGCGCGGCAACAGCGAGCGGTGGCGACGGCTTGTTCGGGTGGGTGCAAGAGAGAGAGAGAGAGAGAGATAGGGGAGGATAGGGATGGGGTTAGAGCGAGAGAGAGCCGAGGGGGTGGCGTGGCATCGTCCAGGGAGGCCAGGCTGTCGAGGGGGAGGGGCAGGCAGGTGGCGTGGCACCCTTGCGTGTGCGCCGTGCCCTCCTTCGCCTCTGCCTTCTGGCAGAGGTTGGGGATGACTGGCAGCGCCAGGTGGTGGGCTGGCTGCTGCTAGGCCTCTCAGTAAGGCCAGGTGAGTTTCTCCCTTTTCTAATTTTGTTTCTATTTTTCTATTCTTTTCTCTGTTTTGATTTAGTAATAAAATACCAAACCATTTTGTAAAATGCTGAAAATATTTGTGGGCACTTTTGAAATTATTTCCAACAGCCCTCAACTAGTTTCACCATTATTAGAACATTTAAACTATTTATAGAATTTAAATGCCCCAATTCAAATACAATAAGGATTAATTCAAAAATCCAGAATTTCCTAGAAATATGTGCACCATTTTTGGAAGAGGTTTTTAGCCAATTCAAAAATGATGAACTTTTCTGCAGGGCATTTTGGGTTCATTGAAAATATTTTTATTTGATCCTAGTTGAATTCATTTGGTGCTAGGGTTTGAACATCCCCAATTCAAATTTCATAAATTTAAACATGATGCATGGATGCTCACAGATGCAACTAAATACAAGCAATTCTAGGGTTGTGACACGCAACAATAAACCCCTGGAACGATATGGCCATAACTTTCAATGCCGATGAGGAACCAAAATTCAGGACAGTCCAGGCATCAGCCGCCTTGGTCCTCGGTCGAATCATGGAGGGCTTCCGGCCCACCAAAGTGCTCATGGACGGCGGCAGCGGACTAAACCTCATTTACGAGGACACACTCCTAAAAATGGAAATAGGTAGGAGCCGCATTGAGCAAAGTAGCACGATGCGTGGGAAAAATCACGCTCGACGTCGTATTCCGCACGCCGGAGAATTATCGGTCCGAAGAGATAACCTTCCAAGTGGCCCCTTTCAACAGCGGATATCACGCCCTACTGGGGCGGGACGCATTCACATGCTTCCAAGCCATACCTCATTACGGGTACATGAAGGTCAAGATGCTCGGGCCCAACGGGACCATCACTCTTGCCAGTGATCCGGACATAGCACTGCGCGCTGAAAATAAAACCGCATCCCTGGCCCTCGAGGCACTGTCTGAAGCGCTCCACTGTGGACAGGGATGACGTAATCCTGGACAAGCGACCCAAATCCACCTCTTTCAAACCAGCAGACGAAATAACCAAATTTCAAGTCCACCCGACGGATCCCAAGAAGACAGCATCCATCGGAGCACAACTCGACCCAACGGTCGATGCTGCGCTACGAGAGTTCCTGCGCGAGAACTGGGACATATTCGCCTGGCACCCTTCGGATATGCCAGGAATCCCACGCAGGCTGGCCGAACACTGCCTTAATATCTTGAAGGGATATAAACCAGTCAAGCAAGCATTGCAGCGTTTTTCTGAACCTAAAGGACAAGCCATGGGAGAGGAGCTAGCCAAGTTACTGGAGGCCGGATTCATCAGAGAAATAAAACACCCAGACTGGCTAGCAAACCTGGTGATGGTACCAAAGAAGGATAAATCCTGGCGCCTGTGCGTCGATTTCGAAGACCTTAACAAGTCCTGCCCTAAGGATCCCTTCCCCCTCCCTCGCATTCATCAGATCATCGACGCGACCGCAGGACACGACTCACTATGTTTCCTCGACGCATACTCCGGATACCATCAAATCAATATGAAGGAGTACGATCGAGCCGCAACGGCATTCCTCACCCCATATGGGCCTTTCTGCTTCAACACTATGCCTTCGGGCTCAAAAACGCTGGCGCCACTTACCAACGCATGATTCAAACATGCTTGGAGAAACAGATCGGCAAAATAGTTGAAGCATATGTGGACGACGTCGTCATCAAAACCAGGCACGTCGAGTCATTGGTAGACGATTTACGTCTTACATTCGACAACCTCCGTACATACGACATTAGGCTCAATCCGGAAAAGTGTGTTTTCGGCGTTCCCACTGAAAACTGCCGGGCTTCATCATTCCAATAGAGGAATTGAGGCAAATCCAGCCAAAATCCGCGCTTTGTCACAATTGGCCATGCCAACAGACCTTAAGCAGGTCCAAAAACTTGTGGGATGTGTGGCAGCTTTAAGCCGCTTTGTCTCCAGATTGGGAGAAAAAGCCTTGCCACTCTACCGCCTTGTCCGACGCACCGACCACTTCGAGTGGGCGGACGCGGCAACGGACGGACTAGAGGAAATAAAGACCCTTTTGGCGAACAATCCAATCCTGGCGGTGCCGAGCGTCGGTGAACCCATGTTATTATACATATCGGCAACACACCAGGTGTTGAGCGCCGTGCTCGTCGTCAAGGGAAAACAGGACGGACACAAATCCTGCTTCTGAAGCCAGTATACTACGTGTCCACTATCCTCACACCATGCAAATCCCGGTACCCTCATTACCAAAAGATAGCATACGCGGTCTTCATGGCATCCCGGAAGCTATGACACTAATTTCAGGAGTGTTCGATCACGGTGGCTTCTGAAGTACCACTCAACGACATAATAAACAACCACGACGCTACGGGCCGGATTGCCAAATGGGCCATTGAGCTCCTCCCATTTGACATAACATATAAACCGCGTCGAGCCATTAAAATCCCAAGTACTGGCTGATTTCGTCGCCGAATGGACAAAGGTCGAACTCCCTAAAGAGTACGGCACATATTCTCACTGGGTCATGTATTTCGATGGTTCCAAAATGCTGGCAGGGTTAGGAGTGGGTGTCGTCTTAACGTCCCCCACCGGAGACGTAGTTCAGTACGTACTCCATATATTATACACAGACTCCAACAACGCAGCCGAATTTGAGGCCTTATTACATGGACTTCGGTTGGCTGTCTCCATGGGCATACAACGCCTGGAAGTGCGCGGGGACTCAAACCTCGCAATATCTCAAATAAATGGAGATTTTGACGCCAAAGATCCAAAGATGGCAGCTTGCCGTAATGCCGTTCTCAAAATGCCAGCTCGATTCGAGGGGCTCGAGTTCCATCACGTGGCTCGAGAAAGCAATCAAGCGACGGACGTCCTTGCTCGCATCGGCACCAACACGACCCCGTCCCACCTAATATCTTTCTGGAATAGCTTTTTAAGACTTCCGTGGTGTGGCAAGGGGAGAGCGGCAACACCAGTCCGAATCCGACCACACCCCCAGATTCCGAACACAATGACATCATCGGGGGCACCGCCACTGAAATAACACCATCGACCCATCTCATCATGGCAGTCATTGCCCCATGGACTGAACCCTTCTTGTCCTACTTTAATAGGCGAGAACTCCCCGAGGAGCAGAATGAGGCCCGCCGCATTGTCCGGTGTTCGAAGGCCTACAAGGTTCACGACGGAGAGCTCTACAAGAAAAGCGCTACCGGAGTCCTTCAAAGATGCATCTCCGAGGAAGTGGGCGGCAGCTCCTGGCTAAAATTCACGCCGGTCTCGGCGGTCACCGCGCCGCAGCTCGGGCCCTCGTTAGCAAGGCCTTCCGTACAGGTTTTTATTGGCCGACGGTCCGAGCAGACGCACAGGACCTTGTCCAATGCTACGTCGGACGCCGGCTTTTCGCCAACCAGAGCCATATGCCACCCACCGCTCTGCAAACAATCCCCATTACCTGGCCTTTTGCGGTCTGGGGGCTTGATATGGTCGGACCCCTTAAAGGAGGAAGCCATAAGAAAAAAAATATCTGCTGGTGATGGTGGATAAATTCACCAAATGGATAGAGGCCAAACTAGTAAAAACGGCCGAAGCCGGACCAGTGATAGACTTTATATCCGGTGTTGTACACCATTATGGTGTTCCACACAGCATCATCGCCGATAACGGCTCCAACTTTTCAGCCGACGAGGTGAAAAATGGGGCGCCAATCTGGGCATTAAGCTCGATTACGCCTCCGTCTATCACCCGCAAACAAACGGTCAAGTCGAACGGGCTAATGGTCTTATTATGAGCGGCATCAAACCGAGACTAGTGCAGTCTTTGAAATAATCAGACAAGCACTAGGTTGAGGAGCTTCACTCCGTACTCTGGGGGCTGCGGACCACGCCCAACCGCACTACTGGATATACACCCTTTTTCATGGTGTACGGCGCAGAGGCTGTGTTACCCTGCGACATTATTCATGACTAACCTCGAGTGCGCATGTACGAAGAGAGAGAGAGGCCGAGCTTGACCGACAGGACAGCCTCGATGCCCTGGAGGAGGAGCGCGATGTTGCAAAAGCCCGTTCCGCATTTTATCAACAACAGGCCCGCAGATATCAAAGCAGAGAAGTACGGGCCAAGACTTATAATGTTGGCGAACTCGTTCTACGCTTGCCGGAGAAGAAAAAGGACAAACTCAAGCCCAAGTGGGAGGGTCCCTTCATCATCGACGAAGTTCTCACCGGAGGAGCGTACCGCATACGTGATGCGTTAGACAATCGCCTGGAGCTAAACCCCTGGAACGCGGCCAGACTCCGAAGATTCTATGCCTAGCGCCGAACTCTTTGTTCGTCTTCTTCTCCCTATTGTTTCCATTACTTTTTCCTCTCTTTTCGCATTTTCCTTTTCTAGCATTGAAGCTTTTTTGTGCGGTTAAACCGTGCACTTGTGACATATACATCCTCTAATATGTACGTCAATTATACCTGGGGGGTTTTTTTGACAGAAGCTTAGAATTGTTATTTTTCGAGCATCAAGCTCATCACATATGTGCGTTTTCCCATATGTACCTTTTCTTCGCCAATATATGCACCGATATGACTTAAGTTTTGGCCAAGCTGGGTTGCCTGGCTCCTGTGCTTATGCCCTACGTTCCCGTTCGTTCGGCTAGGGCATAAAGGTAGCACCTCTGCGATTGTTACTGCCGGGTCATCCAGATGTGTACCTCAGACTGGGTGAAGCCAAAAGCTAGCATTCTTAAGGGAATATTCGGTCGGCGAACTAAAGATGTTTTTACAGTCGTTAAAATACGAACCCCCAGATATTGAACATACTGTGATTTTCTCAATCACAATTCAGACATGCAAATTTATGCATGCATATCTAGGGAAAGGAACCCTTAACGGAACTATTCTCTCTGGAAGATGTTTCTTACAATCACAATGTAATATAACATAGCTAGCCGGATACAACTCGTCTGTTCAAGCAACTATGACCCCTACGCCTGGTATCCACGCGTGCCCCGGTATATTTTGCCGTGTTGGTATTCGGAAACACTCTGCCCCTTCGAGCCCAGAGGTCGAAGCGAAAAGGTCGGCCATGACAATTGTTTTTACAATCCGGCTAGGGACAAATATGTCAAGGAAAGTACATAGTCACTTTGACTCATAAATTTCCTCCTCTATACCATCTAACAGGTTGTCTAACTTACAATCCTGCTGGGAATACCTGGCGGCTACTTCTACTTGGTCATACACCAGATTTACGGGAATCTCTTTCCCATCTGACCCTAGAGGTCCGACTCGGGCCATGCGATTCGGATCAAGTTTGGTATACCGTGTTTTCTCCATGGGCCAGGCCTCTCGCGCACCCTCCCGGTCATCCGATATTTTCCATAATCGGATATGCCGCCGCGCTCCCATGAACAGCTCTACGAGCTCCTCCATACTCCCTGGAGGGGAGGCGGATGGCCACAAGGCCTTGGCAACACTCCGCATTGCCTGCCGAGCTTGCACTTGCATTTGGGACAGCCCTTGTAGTAGATCACTCGACGATTCGGATACCTCCTCTTCGGGACGGCCCGTCACCATACCTATAAAAATAAACTCTGTCAGATCCTTTCACCTCCGAATTACTATATGGTAAGTTCGGTCACTTAATGAATATGCCGCCTCGCAGCCTTTTATTTTCCTATATGGAGTCAGCCAGCTAGGCCCGCACATCTTTCAGCTCTTCGCCCAGCTTGGTGTTCAAATCATGGAGCTTGTTTTTCTCCTCTCTGGCTCGGGTCAGCACTCGCTCGCCTGCGGCGTGTAGCCTTTTGGCCTCTTTCTCTCCTGCCTGCGCGGTTTTCATCTTCTCCTCCAGTTGATCTAACGATCCTGTCATGAGATAAGCAACAGTGTCGGCATAACCGGTATATAATTATTATTTCTTGATGGAGGGAAATATTACCGGAGGGCGCCTGTCGGCGTTCTGGGAACAGGGGTCCCCATACTTGCCTGCCTGCGGCCCACGGCGTGGCTAAGCTAGCGGGCTGTACGGCCCATCTTCATCAGCAAAGCATCCAAGACCTTTGCGAGGGGCCAAGCCTCGTGAGGCGGATGACGAAAGACCTCCTCAGTAGTGGCCTAGCCAGGCAGGCTCACGAGGAGCGGAGATATCAAGGCGGGGCAAACCTCACGAGGCCCTCGTGACATGAGCCATGACGATCGATACCAGGCGGGCGCCAGCACGCGCAACGTCCTTGTTTCCTCTTTGGTGCTGAGGAGGCAAGCGCAGACGAGGAGTAACGAGGCATCAGGCAAAGGTTGCCATGTCGGTGCAGCGAGACCAAGACCAGGAGGACGGCCAGGTGGAGGTCACCGTGGAGCCCAAGACGGCGTCATCACCAGAGCCTTTGCAGGCGAAGACCACTTTTCTAAGGATAGCTTGTACTAGATGTCCCCCTTCAAATTCACCCGCCGTTGTTGGCTCCCTTCCCGCTCAATATTTGGGAAGAGGACCATGGCCTATATAAGTAGAACTAGCCACCACAGTAGGGGCATCGAGTAGTTCATCGAGCTCTCACACACAAGCCACAAAACACAAGAACACCTCAACCTCAGGAGGTTGTTCTTCCCCTTGTACTGTTCATCATCATCAGCCCAAGAGGCAATCCACCACCACCACACCGGAGTAGGGTATTACACCACAACGGTGGCCCGAACCAGTATAAATCTTGTGTCTTTCTGTGTTGTGAGTTCGTCGAGTTCGTCCGCAAGATCTTAGTGAGCTAGGGCATCGATCGGTAGGAGGAAAAGACTTCGCGCGCACCCCAGAGTTCGAACCTCAAGGGTTTTGCCGGAACCCCACATCCGACATTTGGCGCGCCAGGTAGGGTGTCGCCGGAGCTTGGTCTCTGCCAAACAGCTCGCCAACGCTCTGCAGCCACGATGTCCGACGACCCAAGGGCCGGCTCCGACCGCTGGACAGCCTGGCCAGCCCAGGCAGCGCCGCCTGCCCATGAAGACCTCGACCCCGCGCTCCAGGCGGCGCGAGCGCCGCCAAACTCCGCCGGGCCTGGGCTACGCGGCCAGGCGTCGTCCACCCTCACCCCATGGCAAGTACGAGCCGCTGCAAGAGCAGCGAGCCACGCCGCAGCAACGACACCGCACTCACGGAGGGAGCAAGCAAACATGCGGGCAGCACTCATGGTGGCGAGAGAGCTGCTGCGATGCAGGTTGATGGAGAGCGGCCGGGATGCACTGCTGGAGCGCGTTGCCGAGCTGCTGGATGCAGCGGCATCGGGAGCAGCGCCTTTCTGCTATCGACTTTCTCCTCAGGCCACTGCAGGGCCACACGGCAGGCCTCACCACAACCGCGCGCCATCGGCTATGCCCGGGGGCTTCATCAACATCAGCACGGCCAGCGGCTTAGGGGGCTCTGCCGCCCCCACGCCGCCCCTGACAAGCATGGGCGCAAGCGTCGCCCCCCATGGCCCTGGCCGGATGCCGCGCTACCATCCTCAGGACGCCACCCTGGGCCGAGCAACATGGAGCGTGGGGCACTACGGTGAGGTGTTCGGGGTGACGGCACGGGAAGCCTACGTGCCCCGCATGATGGACCAAGAGTACACACCAGACGACGACCCCGGCTCATTCGTTGGAGAAGATTGGGAAGAGGGGGCGCTAGGAGCCGAAGCCTTCCAAGAACCAACGGAGAACCACGACGATCGCGCCGGCAACGGCAACTACAAGGTACCGCTAATCTCTCGGGAATAGGCTTACGCTAACCATGGGCTACAGATTAAACAGGTCACAGCGTCGATCGACGACCCTAGCACAGCAGCACCCCTTCCAACAAGGGAAACACGCTGGGGGCCGCCAGGAGGGAGCCAGGAGCAAGGCCCCTCCCCGCATCGCACGAAGCCCGGCGACACCCGGAGGTAGGCCCTCTGCCCGGGAGGCCTCGACGACCCTTCCCCCGGCAGAGGACCCGTGGTCGCCGAGGGCACCGCTGGCGTCCTCTGTCCCACCTTTGAGTTGTCCCGCCTGCCGGTTGGCTCAAGGGTGGTCGAGGGTGGCGCAAGGCGGGGCCCTTGTCTGGCGATATGAAGCAAGGCCGGTACCTGTGAAGAAGGCCCAGTGCCTGTGAAGCTCGCTGCCCGTGACACTCTCATGTAATAATGAGTTGGGGCTGTACACGCCCCGGAGTCTCAGGGGTGCCGGCCTCAAGCCCTGGGGCTCCATCCCACGCCCAGTGGCAGCACTTAGCTCCGCGCTGGTGAGAAGACTTGAAGACCAGAAGACTAGACTAGGTGCCGGACGCAACCATTTGCTTTGGATCTCTCCTTCTGTAGGTTTGCTTTCTCGATCAGGATTTAAGCTGAAGCTGAGTTTTTATCGATACGCGCGGGGGTGCCTCTTTTCGTTCGAGCAATTTCTTGCTTTCTGGATTTTGTTTGGTCTGGGACTCATGTCCGTCCCCTTCCCCTCACGAGCCCCTCGCGAGCGAGACTGCGCGAAGCACGCGTGCGCCCAGTGCGTGTTAACGCAACAACTGGCGCTTGCTTCTTGCGGGGCCCCTTCTGACGGGTCGACAAGCTCCCCGGGATTCTCAGAAACTCGTAGCCTCACGACCCAGCTCGAGGCTGGCGCTGGCTAAGGTAAACCACAACCGAAACTCGACCCTGGACTCACGAGTTCGCGAGGGCACACATTCAATACCGCATAGGAAAGTAAAGGCTGCAACTTGCTTACATAAGGGGCTCCCTCTCTCAAAATGCTCTTACAAGTTTTCCAAGGGCCACGCCCGAGTCTTTGTGTACAGGGTAAGACGACGGGAGAACACGGGATCAGCCAGATATGTCACTCGCTACATCACCCACGGACGCGTCACTCACGTCGTCATCATCCTCGTCGGCACCGCCGCCGCCTTCGGCAATGCCCCCATCACTGTCATCAACCACGTCGCCTTCGTGTGCGACGACCACCACCGCGTCATCTTCCAAAGTGAAGGCCCTGACCAATGCGTCCACATTGTCCTCAACCCACCGCGCCAGGTCACCCCGGACGACCGTGGGTACGGGGGCGATGGCGGCGTCGAAATCAAAGTTGGGGTTGGCATTCAGGAGATGGCTGAAGACACGGGAGAAAGCGCGCTCAAGCAGGCCACGGCTCCTTTCCTCCACAAGTTTGCGAGGTCTGTCAGATCGGGCCTCCAGGTGCGTCACCACCTCGGTGAAGAAGCGGAGGTGACTGGCGTAGTCGTTCACCCGAGGATAGGGGGCTTCCGCGTCGCAGATATGGCCCAGGGCAGTGTTGGCCCTGTTCCAGAGATCCTGAAGCATGGGAGCGTGGACGCGCTCCAGCGTCTGACTCTCCAACACTTCCTCCCTGTTTCGCCGCGCGACGGCCTCGGCGTCATCAACCCGTTTTTGAAACACAAGCAGCTCGGCGCGGGCGGAGGCCAAGTCTGCCGGCGCCGTGACCAAGGCGGCGGCTGTGGCCTCTCCGCGCCTCTCCGCCTCGTGTAACCTAGGCCTCAGGGCAGCGGCCCTGCCCGCATCCTGCGTACCTGCGAGCTTCAGCTTCAAGTCATACCTACCCTCCAGGTCAGCGCGAACCCGGGCCACCTGGCGATCGATTTCCTCCTGGATCCTGGCCTCACAAGCCCCGACGGCGTCTTCCGACTGAGCGACTTGATGCTCCCTCATCTCCAATCGCTCGAGCTCAAGGCTGCGCTCCACGGCTTCTAGGGCCAGCGCCTCCTCGCGCTTCCGGACCTCCTCTTCCTCCGCGGGCGTCCACCTCAGGGATGCAAGAGCGGCTCTGCGCGCCTCCACCTGCTGCTCAAGGGACGCGCTCCAAGCTTGGAGCTCCCGCGCGTGCTTCTCCGCAGCCTCGCGGCGGCGGTCAGCCTCGCGAGCCTCTTCCAAAGCTCGTGAGCGGGCTTCATGGGAAACCTTGAGGGACGCCTCGGCATTCGCGTTCTCAAGGTCACGCTGATAGCAGCCGAGGTTGATAGCCACCCTCAGCTTGCGCCGCTCCTCCACCAGCCAAAGACCCTCAATCTCGAGGTGCGAGTCGACACCCACGAACTCTTTACCAAGTCGGCTCATTGCGCCCATTGCCTTCTGGAAGAGCTCATGGCGAACTACGCTCCACCCGCGCTCGAACTCGAACGCGCGGCCCACCTCGTCCTCCGCCTCAGGGGCCGCGGGCGGGGCATCAAGCGGCGCATCACCTGTCGCCAGGGGGCTGGGGGTTGGTGCCGCGCCTGGCACCAACCAGCCCTCACGAGGAGCCTGAGCCAATCGAGGCTTGCTACTTGAAGAAGAGCCAAAGATCGAAGCCAACCAGCCACTGTCCATGACCAGAGGAGGGGTCTTGGGCACGCCAGACCGTGGGGGAGGAGCGACAAAACTGCGGGTTCATCGCGCCAAGAAGGCAGGAGTACCCCTCCAACCAACCCTGCTCCAGGGGCAGCACGCGGACTCGGAGCGCTCGAGGCCGGCGAGGGAGTTGAGGAAGAAGGAGGCTGCCCCTCAGGAGACGCGGCAGCCTCGACGGAGGGAGCCCTGAAAGACTGGCGTCAGGAGAAGAAGAAAACAACACGCAAGAAGCCATAGCAGCAAGGTACTTACACGTCAACGACGATGTACTTCCTTCACTTCAGCGGCCCAAAGATGTTGTTGCCGCTCGGGGAACCCTTCCTCCTGCGGAGCTCCTCGAAGTCCACGCAAAGTCGACCGAAGCGCTGGACATGGCGGCCCGCGCGGGGCGAGGCCGGGGAAGAGCTCAGAGGGACAACTTCAGGGGTGCCCGGCTGCGGCAAACAGACGGGCGCCATCTCACCCCAACCTCGCGAGGCATCCGGAGCCTTGGCCTCGGGAACCACGTGGTGCGCCACCTCAGCAACCGACGCCCCATGAGAGGAATCCCGAACTCCCGAAGACGACGCCCCAGGATCGCTACTCGGCGTGTGCCCCTTAGAACTTGAGTCACCAGCATCCGCCGGAGCTCGCCCTCCTGCCCCCTCACCTGGGGCGAGCTCGGCACCGGCAGCAGGGAAGGGAGCCACGTCGACGGGGTTCTCGCGGGGCCCCACCAGGCCGACCGGCCGCAGCCCCCACTCATCAAAAGAGGGCATGCTCTCGACAAATTCATCCTTGTTCTTGCAACGGTACAGCAGGCAGTTCTTCCCAGGCAACTCGGCAGGCAAAGGGATGCCCGTCAGGACCTTGAGCACTATTTGCCGCATCTCAAGAAGGAGCCCGGACTCCTGAAACCTCATGTGGTCGTGGCTGTTGAGCAAGGTCCACGTCGGGCAAGAATGGCGCTGAAGCTGGGCTACCCGGCGCTTGACGAATTACTTCACCACCATCGGCGCGGTCACGCCGCGGTCCTTCAGCATCCTCAGCCTGGCCCAAACGGGGGCGAGGCGGGGGCTCGTGAGCTTCTGGTGGCCCCAGCCGAAGTTTGGAACAGCAGGCCCCGCCGGGAGATGAAGCAGGGGGCTGAGCACGCCGGCATCGACAAACACCCACCGCGTACAAAATTCACTCGTGGGTGAAGGGAGCTCAAAGTCAATCCCCGCGCCCGCTGTCGCGGCCACGACCTGGAAGCTCATGCACCCCGAGCATTGCTGAGGGTCAGCCAGGTGCAGTGAGAAGAAATGGCGGAGGAGGGCCACTGAAGGAGTGATACCCACCATGGCTTTGCACACGAAGGCGAAGACGGCAAGAAGAGTCACCGATTGAGGGTCAAGATGCAGCATGTGGATCTGGTAATGCTCGAGCACCGCGTCAAAGAAGGCGGAGAAGGGTGGAATCAGGCCAGCCCAGAGAGCATCTATGAAGATTGGGACTTCAGTGGCCGCCCGAGCCATGCGATTACAAGATGCAGGCCAAGCCACCGTCTCTCCCCACTCGTTAAAGCTGGAAGCAAGCATCGGACGCACCTTGTCCATGGCCTCGTCGTTGAGCACCCGGGATCGGCCTAGCGCCGGCTCGACGGCCGGAGGTGCGCCTGGTGGAGACATTGGCTTCCTCCCCTTGTCCGCTTGTTTCGGCGCCGTGGCAACGAAGCAGGTGGGGGGCAGGTCAGATTGGAGAAGAGAAACAGAGTCTCGAGGAAGCAGGGAGATTGGGGAAGGAAGGCGCAGACGACGGAGGAATAACTGTGTAGGATGCGGGGGCCGCGTAGCCGGGCAGATTCTAAGGCAGCGTGGGGAAGCGGAGACGCCCACGTCCAATCAACCGCCACGCGTCAACCGAGGCCGCAGGCTTTTGGGGCCCGCGGCGCTCCGTACTTGACCCTTGGCTTCGCCTCGAAGCCAACCCCGAGCGCACCTTGGGCCCGGGGGCTACTGTCGGCGTTCTGGGAACGGGGGTCCCTAGACTTGCCTGCCTGCGGCCCACGGCGTGGCTAAGCTAGCGGGCTGTACGACCCATCTTCATCAGCAAAGCATCCAAGACCTTCGCGAGGGGCCAAGCCTCGCGAGACAGACGACGCAAGACCTCCTCAGGAGTGGCCTAGCTAGGCAGGCTCATGAGGAGCGGAGATATCAAGGCGGGGCAAACCTCACGAGGCCCTCGTGATGTGAGCCATGACGATCGACACCAGGCGGGCGCCAGCACGCGCAGCGTCCTTGTTTCCTCTTTGGTGCTATGGAGGCAAGCGCAGGCGAGGAGTACCGAGGCATCAGGCAAAGGTTGCCATATCGGTGCAACGAGACCAAGACCAGAAGGACGGCCAGGCGGAGGTCACTGTGGAGCCCAAGATGGCGTCATCACCAGAGCCTTTGCAGGCGAAGACCACTTTTGTCAGGATAGCTTGTACTAGCTATCCCCCTTCAAATTCGCCCACCGTTGTTGGCTCCCTTTCCGCTCAATATTTGGGAAGAGGACCAGGGCCTATATAAACAGAACTAGCCACCACAGTAGGGGCATCGAGTAGTTCATTGAGCTCTCACACACAAGCCACAGAACACAAGAACACCTCAACCTCAGGAGGTTGTTCTTCCCCTTGTACTGTTCATCATCATCAGCCCAAGAGGCAATCCACCACCACCACACTGGAGTAGGGTATTACACCACAACGGTGGCCCGAACCAGTATAAATCTCGTGTCTTTCCGTGTGGTGAGTTCGTCGAGTTCGTCTGCAAGATCTTAGTGAGCTAGGGCGTGGATCAGTAGGAGGAAAAGACTTCGCGCGCACCCCAGAGTTCGAACCTCAAGGGTTTTGCCGGAACCCCACATCCGACAGCGCCTTCCTGAATTCTTCCAGTTCGGCGGTGACAGCATTTAGCTGTGTCTGACACTTTTCTAGCTCTTGGGCTAGCAGGTTGTTCTTCTTCGTAAGGATCTGGTTATACAACGATCCTTAAATCATTTGTACCAACTACTTCAAGTCTCGGGGGCTACTGGTATATAATTATCACATTTGTACAAGACAAACTTACCTGCATATCTTTCCGATATTGGTCAGTGGCTCTGGCAAGCCCGTCTCGAGCAGTCCGGATGTATGCATCAACCGAGTTGAAGGCGTTGAATGCTTCCGTTGAAAAGCCGGGGTCACGAAGAACGGCCCTCGAGCGCCGATGATGCATAGCGCTCTCCACCTCCGAGTTGGTGACGGATACATCATCCGAATCCTCAGATGGAGGACAATCCGGCGTCACCCCTGTATCAGCCCCCACCTTTGCAGTAGGATCTGGATCCTGGCTGTGGGAAATGTGACCGGCCAGTCCCCCAGACATAGTCCGGCATGCCCTTTTCCTGATATAGGACAAACATAAAAGTCACAATTGGATGTGACTGCTGAAGAACATATTTGCAAATCCATACCTCTTCGATGAAGGCTTGGTCGTATCTTTGTTTGCCTTCCTCTTTGAAGGCTCACCCGGCGTGGGAGCCGCTCTCTTTGGAGATGCCCCTGCGGCGGCATGATGCGCCGAACGCCTCCCCTTTTGAGCACAGGACGGTGCGGTGGGTGAGGCAGAATGAGAGAACTCTTTTGGATGAGATGCTCCTGATTACTTACGTGTGAAGCAGGGAGAAGACCGGGATAATCGGCAGTGATGGCCACTTCGGTGTCGTCATAGCTCGCCTGGTAAAACACCCCGTCCTCGAGCACCATGAATATACCCGGATCCTCTTCGAATCCGGGGTCAAGGTCCCGATTGTGGCCCTCGGGCGGCGGGGCGGGGTAGTGAAGCCCTTCAGACATCTTTCGCCAGTGCTGTTATAAGTGTCCATATTCATTGGAAGTAGTTCGGGGAGTGGGATGAGTAGAGCATAGGAGTTGGGACTTACCCAGCTCGGAGGACTGTACATGGAAAATCCATCTCTGCGCTTGATACGAAGAAACTCGTCCTCCTCCCCTTTGTACAACTCGGCCAATATTTTGGCCAAAGCGGCGGGAGTATCCGGACCGTTCCGGCCGCAGCGGGAGGCGTCATCTTCCACGTTGTAGTGCCACATGGGAAGCCCTCGATATTGGACTGGTCGAACTCCCCGCACTATGGAGGTCACCATTACCTCAACTATTGATAATCTGGACTGAGCGAACGTCTTTATCTAGCTCATGAGTTGACGAACTTTCGCGCTATCATCCTCCTCAAGACTCCGAGGGCGCCAGCTGTGGCGTTTCTTCAAAGGAACGCCTATGAACTCAGGAAGACCCCTCCGAACTGGGTCTGGAAGTGCGACGTCCTCAATATAGAACCATTCGGAAGGCCACTCTTCGGATGCCTTCTTTGGTGTGCCGGACAGGTATCCGGTCCCGACGATGCGCCATATTTCGGCTCCACCCACTTCAAATATTGATCCCTCGTGGTTGCGCGGGACGAGACAAAATAGCTTTCTCCAGAGTTCAAAGTGGGCCTCGCAGCCCAGGAACAATTCGCAAAGGGCGACGTAGCCCGCTATATGCAAGATGGAGGCAGGGGTAAAGTTGTGCAGCTGAAGACCATAATATTCCAGAAGCCCGCGGAGGAATGGATGAATTGGAAATACGACACCTCTTAACAGATAAGGGACGAAGCACACTTGTTCCCCCCAGATGGGTTGGCGAAATCTTCGGCCTGAGACCCGCCATGGAAGACGGTCAATCCTGCTTGAACAGGGACCAAATCCGCAGGAGGAAGAAATCCCTGTGTTTGCAGCTTCTCCAGCTGACCATGGGATACAGAGCACCTCTCCCACCCACCTTTTACGGGGCCGCAGGGGCAGGAGGAGGAGCTGGGAGCGCTAGCCATGTTGGAGTGGTTTTCCCTAGCAGTCTCTGAGGATTTTCCGCGTGGTGCCAAATGGACCTGAGATCCAATCTCTTTAAATAGACGCTCTTTCTCATGGCTGGGCTGTTATCTGCAAAAATACCTTGAACTCTCGCATTCGGTCGACGGGTGGAAGCTGAAGTTGTTCATACACATAAGCTGAGGGGTATGGCATTAAATGTAAGGCCGAATACATCACTTTCAAGTAATCAGAGGAGGAACCTGCCTTGTAATGCCGAAGACGATCTGCGCGCCGAACACCGTGTCATTGAAGCAGTTCAGGGGCTACTGAGGGAGTCCTGGACTAAGGGGTCCTCGGGCGTCCGACCTGCTATACATGGGCCGGACTGGTGGGCTGTGAAGATATGAAGACCGAAGACTCTACTCGTGTCCGGATGGGACACTCCTTGGCGTGGAAGGCAAGCTTGGCGACCAAACGTGAAGATTCCTTTCTCGGTGACCGACCTGATGTAACCCTAGATCCTTCCGGTGTCTATATAAACCGGAGGGCTTAGTCCGGATCGCATATACTCATAACCATAGTCATACATGCTAGACTTCTAGGGTTTAGCCATTACGATCTCGTGGTAGATCAACTCTTGTAATACTCAGATTCATAAAGATCAATCAAGCAGGAAGTAGGGTATTACCTCCATAGAGAGGGCCCGAACCTGGGTAAACATTGCGTCCCCCGTCTTCTGTTACCATCGATCCTAGACGCACAGTTCGGGACCCCCTACCCGAGATCCGTCGGTTTTGACACCGACAGTGGGCGGCGGCGATGCTTCGGGCAGGTGGACGCGGCGGCGCCTGGGGCAGTTGGAGGTGGCGGCGCCGTAGGGCAAGTGGCGGAGGCGAAGACTGGGATCGAGGGAGAGTGAGAGGTGCAGGAGGTGGGGGCTGGACTGTCATGGGCTTTTTTTCTTTCATCGGGGTTTAGGAACACGTCGGTCGCTCCTATATAGGGCCGACCGTGATCCAAATAGTAATTCTAATCCTGGGATTAGAATAGTGTTACTCCTATATAGTGTTATTCTAATTCCTTCGCTGCTTCCGTAAAACTATCTATTTTCAGTAAAAAAATGCTTCCGCGCATGTTTCTGACCTTTCTTGTTTTCCATCGCCTTGTTTTGCTCTTCTCTCAGGATTGGTCATGGCTCACAGCTCGGAAGAGCGGTCTGGGTCAGAAGAAAAAATGCCTCAGCAACCGCCTGTGGCTGAACGTGTCAAGTTGACTGGTGGAGGAAATACTGAAGGAAATATGCCCTAGATGCAATAATAAAGTTGTTATTTTATATTTCCTTATTCATGATAAAGGTTTATCATTCATGCTAGAATTGTATTGATCGGAAACTTAAATACATGTGTGAATACATAAACAGATATCGTGCCCCTAGTAAGCCTCTACTAGACTAGCTCGTTAACCAAAGATGGTTAAGGTTTCCTAACCATAGAAATGTGTTGTCATTTGATAACGGGATCAAATCATTAGGAGAATTATGTGATGGACAAGACCCATCCGTTAGCTTGGCATATGATCGTCCAATTTATTTCTACTGCTTTCTTAATGTCAAATACATATTCCTTCGACTATGAGATCATGCAACTCCTGGATACCGGAGGAATACCTTGTGTGTTATAAATATCATAACGTAACTGGGTGATCATAAACATGCTCTACAGGTCTCTCCAAAGGTGTCAGTTGAGTTGGCATGGATCGAGATTAGGATTTGACACTCCGTGTATCGGAGAGGTATCTCTGGGCCCTCTCCATAATAAACATCACGAGAAGCTTGCAAGCAAAGTTACTAAGGAGTTAGTTATGAGATGATGTATTATGAAACGAGTAAAGAGAGTTGACGGTAACGAGATTGAACTAGGTATGAAGATACCAGCGGTCGAATCTCGGGCAAGTAACATACCGACAGAAAAAGGGAATTACGTATGTTGTCATAAGGTTCGACCAATAAAGATCTTCGTAGAATATGTAGGCACAAATATGGGCATCCAGGTTCCGCTATTGGTTATTGACCGGAGAGGTGTCTCGGTCATGTCTACATAGTTCTCGAACCGGTAGGGTCCACATGCTTAACATTCGTTGATGATATAGTGTTATATGAGTTATATGATTTGGTGACCGAATGTTGTTCGGAGTCCTGGATGAGATCACGAACATGACGAGGAGCTTTGGAATGGTCTGACGGTAAAGATTGATATATAGGACAATACTATTCGGACACCGGAAAGGTTTCGGGGTGAACCGGGTATTCATTGGATCATTGGTAGGGGTTCTGGGAGTCCCCGGGAGGTCTATGGGCCTAATGGCCCAAGAGGAGGAACACACCAGCCCACAAGGGGCTGGTGCGCCCCCACCTTTAGGCCGCCGGCCCTAGAAAGGAAAAAGGGGAGGGCTAGCCCCTCCTGCCTTTCCCCTCCACATGAGGCAAAGGAAAGGGGGGCCTCCCCTCCTGCCTTCTCCCTAGCGCCAAACAAGGAAGGGGGCGCCAAAGGGTAGGCGCCCAAGGGGGGCCGGCCGGTTACCTTGGGCACACCCAAGGTTCCCTCCCCCACCTATATATATGAAGGGAGGGGCGCCACACAACCGACGACAATCCCTTAGCCGTGTGCGCCGCCCCTCTCCACAGTTTCCTCCCTCGGTCATATTTTCGGAGTGCTTAGGCGAAGCCCTACGGAGATAGCATCACCATCACCGTCACCACGTCGTCGTGCTTCCGGAACTCATCCACTACTTCGCCCGTCTTGCTGGATCAAGAAGGCAAGGACGTCACCGAGCTAAACGTGTGCTGAACGCGGAGGTGTCGTATGTTCGGTACTTGATCGGTAGGATCGTGAAGAAGTTTGACTACATCAACCGCGTTAATAAATGCTTCCTCTTACGGCCTACGCGGGTATGTAGACACACTCTCCCCCTCGTTGCTATGCATTTCCATGGATAGATCTTGCGTGTGCTTAGAATTTTTTGTTTTACATGCAACGTTTCCCAACAAATACATCAAAGCCAACCAAGATCCCGAAGAAGAAGTCTGAATTTGCATCAGAAGAAGAGGAGGATGATATTCCCTCAGCTTTCAGTCAGCCCGAGGATGAGCAGGTCACGGATTCAAGGACTATTTTCTCTAATGGAGATCCGAAGAAAGGTGGTCGTGTGAGAGAAAGAAATAGTGCTGCTGAGATGTCTGATCAAGAGACTTATAAAACGCCACCTGGTGTTGAAACGACAACCGAAACAAATAACAGGCTTCAAAAGATTCGCCGTCATTGGGCAAAGAAGTGGTTCAATTATGAGAACGTTCAAAGGAAATATCAAATTCTGTTCGCATTCACTCCACCTTGGAATTATTGTATTGCTGAAGGTTGTCTTGGTCCAGATGATGAAAAGGTTCGGCCTCCTCAGCCGTCAACTGCTCATGCTAACTCTCTGAAAACTACTGCTGATTTTCCTAAAGAAGTGGAAAAGAGAGCCAAAGCAAAAGCCAAGCGTGAAGCAAGAGCTACGAAGAAGAATCGAATTGAACAGAAAAACGTTGAGTTAACCCAGCAAGATGTTCAAGAGAAAAAGGATCGGGCCTCTGCCCAAAAGGAATGAGAGGCGAGGAAGTCTGTTCCCCTCGGGCCTCTAGAAAGAAAACCATTGCCAGAATATCCAAGAAAGTAGCTTCTGCCTCATCTGATGAGTCTTCTGATGAAGAAGTTGGCGATGAAATACCTATGTATGACCAGCGAGCTCTTCTTGACAAGCCGTATCAAACTCCTTCCCCAGCAAAAGTTTCACGTCCATTGAGAATGTCACCCAGGATTGCTCGTGCTTCATGTCTACTACACAACCTTCTTATTGTAGACGTTGTTGGGCCTCCAAGTGCAGAGGTTTGTAGGACATTAGCAAATTTCCCTCAAGTGGATGACCTAAGGTTTATCAATCCGTGGGAGGCGTAGGATGAAGATGGTCTCTCTCAAACAACCCTGCAACCAAATAACAAAGAGTCTCTTGTGTCCCCAACACACCCAATACAATGGTAAATTGTATAGGTGCACTAGTTCGGCGAAGAGATGGTGATACAAGTGCAATATGGATGGTAGATATAGGTTTTTGTAATCTGAAAAATATAAAAACAGCAAGGTAACAAGTGGTGAAAGTGAGCGTAAACGGTATTGCAATGCTAGGAAACAAGGCCTAAGATTCATACTTTCACTAGTGCAAGTTCTCTCAACAATAATAACATAATTGTATCATATAACTATCCCTCAACATGCAACAAAGAGTCACTCCAAAGTCACTAATAGCGGAGAACAAACGAAGAGATTATGGTAGGGAACGAAACCACCTCAAAGTTATCTTTTCTGATCGATCTATTCAAGAGTCCGTAGTAAAATAACACGAAGCTATTCTTTCCGTTCGATCTATCATAGAGTTCGTACTAGAGTAACACCTTAAGACACAAATCAACCAAAACCCTAATGTCACCTAGATACTCCAATGTCACCCCAAGTATCCGTGGGTATGATTATACGATATGCATCACACAATCTCAGATTCATCTATTCAACCAACACAAAGAACTTCAAAGAGTGCCCCAAAGTTTCTACCGGAGGGTCAAGGCGAAAACATGTGCCAACCCCTATGCATAGATTCCCAAGGTCATGGAACCCGCAAGTTGATCACAAAAACATACATCAAGTGAATCAATAGAATACCCCATTGTCACCACGGGCATCCCACGCAAGACATACATCAAGTGTTCTCAAATCCTTAAAGACTCAATCCGATAAGATAACTTCAAAGGGAAAACACAATCCATTACAAGAGAGTAGAGGGGGAGAAACATCATAAGGTCCAACTATAATAGCAAAGCTCGCGATACATCAAGATCGTGCCAAATCAAGAACACGAGAGAGAGAGAGAGATCAAACACATAGCTACTGGTACATACCCTCAGCCCCGAGGGTGAACTACTCCCTCCTCGTCATGGAGAGCGCTGGGATGATGAAGATGGCCACCGCAGAGGGATTCCCCCCTCGGGCAGGGTGCCGGAACGGGTCTAGATTGGTTTTCGATGGATCTAGAGGTTTGCGACGGCGGAACTCCCGATCTAGGTTTCTTTCTGGAAGTTTGGGTATATATGAGAGGTATTGGCGTCGGGAACAAGTCAGGGAGGTCTCCGGGCTGTCCACGAGGCTGGGGGGCGCGCCCCCTACCCTCGTGGGCAGCCCGGGAGTCTTCTGGTCCATCGCCAATGCTCCGTGGGCTTCTTTTGGTCCAAAAATAATCTCCGTCAAATTTCAGGTCAATTGGACTCTGTTTGGTTTTCCTTTTCTGCGATACTCAAAAACAAGGAAAAAACAGAAACTGGCACTAGGCTCTGGGTTAATAGGTTAGTCCCAAAAATCATATAAAATATCATATAAATGCATATAAAACATCCTAAATGGATAATATAATAGCATGGAACAATAAAAAGTTATAGATACGTTGGAGACGTATCAAACATCCCCTAGCTTAATTCCTACTCGTCCTCAAGTAGGTAAATGATAAAAACAGAATTTTTGATGTGGAATGCTACCTAACATATTTATCAATGTAATTTCCTTTATTGTGGCATGAATATGAAGATCCGTAAGATTCAAGACAAAAGTTTAATATTGACATAAAAATAATAATAGTTCAAGCATACTAACAAAGCAATTATGTCTTCTGAAAATAACATGGCCAAAGAAAGTTCATCCCTACAAAATCATATAGTTTGGCTATGCTTCCATCTTCGTCACACAAAATATCCAATCATGCACAACCTCGGTTTTAGCCAAGCAATTGTTTCATACTTTAGCCTTTTGAAACTTTTTCAACTTTCACGCAATACATGAGCGTGAGCCATGGACATAGCACTATAGGTGGAATATAATATGATAATGGGGGTTGTGTGGAGAAGACAAAAAGGAGAAAGTCTCACATTGATGCGGCTAATCAACGGGCTAGGGAGATGCCCATCAATTGATGTCAATGCGAGGAGTAGGGATTGCCATGCAACGGATGCACTAGAGCTATAAATGTATGAAAGCTCAACAAAAGAAACTAAGTGGGTGTGCATCCAACTTGATTGCTCACGAAGACCTAGGGCATTTGAGGAAGCCCATCGTTGGAATATACAAGCCAAGTTCTATAATGAAAAATTCCCACTAGTATATGAAAGTGACAATATAAGAGACTCTCTATCATGAAGATCATGGTGCTACTTTGAAGCACAAGTGTGAAAAAAAGATAGTAGCATTGTCCCTTTTTAATTCTTTTCTTTTTTTCTTTTTTGGGCCTTTCTCCTTTTTTGGGACAATGCTCTATGAATGATGATCATCACACTTCTATTTATTTACAACTCAATGATTACAACTCGATACTAGAACAAAATATGACTCTATATGAGTGCCTCCGGCGGTGTACCGGGATAGGCAATGAATCAAGAGTGACATGTATGAAAAATTATGAATGGTGGCTTTGCCACAAATACGATGTCAACTACATGATCATGCAAGGCAATATGACAATGATGAAGCGTGTCATAATAAATGAAACGGTGGAAAGTTGTGCGGCAATATATCTCGGAATGGCTATGGAAATGCCATAATAGGTAGGTATGGTGGCTGTTTTGAGGAAGATATAAGGAGGTTTATGTGTGATAGAGCGTATCGTATCACGGGGTTTGGATGCACCTGCGAAGTTTGCACCAACTCTCAAGGTGAGAAAGGGCAATGCACGGTACCGAAGAGGCTAGCAATGATGGAAGGGTGAGAGTGCGTATAATCCATGGACTCAACATTAGTCATAAAGAACTCACATACTTATTGCAAAAATCTACAAGTCATCAAAACCAAGTACTACACGCATGCTCCTAGGGGGGAGGTTGGCAGGAGTTAACCATCGCGTGCCCCCGACCTCCACACAAAGGAAGACAATCAAAGAAATACCTCATGATTCAAATTTGTCACACAACGGTTACCATACGTGCATGCTACGGGACTTGCAAACCTCAACACAAGTATTTATCAAATTCACAACTACTCTACTAGCATGACTCTAATATCACCATCCTCATATCTCAAAACGATCATCAAGCATCAAACTTCTCATAGTATTCAATGCACTTTTTATGAAAGTTTTTATTATACCCATCTTGAATGCCCATCATATTAGGACTAAATTCATAACCAAAGAAAATTACCATGCTGTTCTAAATACTCTCAAAATAATATAAGTGAAGCATGAGAGTTCATCTATTTCTTCAAAATAAAACCACCATCGTTCTCTAAAAGATATAAGTGAAGCACTAGAGCAAACGACAAACTACTCCGAAAGATATAAGTGAAGATCAATGAGTAGTCGAATAATTATGTAACTATGTGAAGACTATCTAACATTTAAGAATTTCATATCTTGGTATTTTATTCAAACAGCAAGCAAAACAAAATAAAATAAAATCACGCTCCAAGCAAAACACATATCATGTGATGAATAAAAATATAACTCCAAGTAAAGTTGCCGATGAATGAAGACGAAAGAGGGGATGCCATCTGGGGCATCCCCAAGCTTAGGCTCTTGTTTGTCCTTGAATATTACCTTTTGGTGCCTTGGGCATCCCCAAGCTTAGGCTCTTGCCACTCCTTATTCCATAGTCCATCGAATCTTTACCCATTGAAAACTTCACAACACAAAACTTAACAGAAAACTCGTAAGCTCCGTTAGTATAAGAAAATAAATCACCACTTAGGTACTGTTGTGAAATCATTCTAAATTCATATTGGTGTAATATCTACTGTATTCCAACTTCTCTATGGTTCATACCCTCCGATACTACTCATAGATTCATCAAAATAAGCAAACAACACATAGAAAACAGAATCTGCCAAAAACAAAACAGTCTGTAGTAATCTGTATCAAACGTATACTTCTGGAACTCCAAAAATTCTACCAAATTAGGAAGTCCTAAGAAATTTTTTATTTAATATTCTGCAAAAAGAATCAACTGAAAAGCACGTTCTTGTGATTTATGAAAACTAATCTCGTGCGTGCAAAAGTTTCTGTTTTTCAGCAAGATCAAATTAACTATCACCGTAGGTTATCCTAAAGATCTTACTTGGCACTTTATTGAAACAAAAGCTATGAAACATGATTACTACAGTAGAATAATCATGTGAACACACAAAAACAGTAAGGGTAATATTGGGTTGTCTCCCAACAAGTGCTTTTCTTTAATGCCTTTCTAGCTAGGCATGATGATTTCAATGATGCTCACATAAAAGATAAGAATTGAAACATAAAGAGAGGATCATGAAGAATATGATTAGCACATTTAAGTCTAACCCACTTCCTATGCATAGGGATTTTGTGAGCAAACAACTTATGGGAACAATAATCAACTAGCATAGGAAGGCAAAAAAAGCATAACTTCAAAACTTTAAGCACATAGAGAGGAAACTTGATATTTTTGCAATTCCTACAAGAATATGTTCCTCCCTCATAATAATTTTCAGTAGCATCATGAATGAATTCAACAATATCACCATCACATAAAGCATTCTTTTCATGATCTACAGGCATAGAAAATTTACTACTCTCCACATAAGCAAAATTCTTCTCATTCGGAATAGTAGTGGGAGCAAACTCAACAAAATAACTATCATGTGAAGCATAATCCAATTGAAAATTAAAATCATGATGACAAGTTTCATGGTTATCTTTATTCTTTATAGCATACATGTCTTCACAATAATCATCATAAATAGGAGGGATGCTTTCATCATGATAAATTTGCTCATCAAAACTTGGGGGACAAAAAATATCATCTTCATCAAACATAGCATCCCCAAGCTTGTGGCTTTGCATATCATTAGCATCATAGGTATTCAAAGAATTCATACTAACAACATTGCAATCATGCTCATCATTCACATATTTTATGCCAAGCATTCTATGTAATTCTTCTTCTAGTACTTGAGCACAATTTTCCTTTCCATCATTTTCACAAAGACATTAAAAAGATGAAGCATATGAGGCACCCTAAATTCCATTTTTTTGTAATTTTCTTTTATAGACTAAACTAGTGATAAAACAAGAAACTAAAAGATTCGATTACAAGATCTAAAGATATACCTTCAAGCACTAACCTCCCCGGCAACAGCGCCAGAAAAGAGCTTGATGTCTACTACCCAACCTTATTCTTGTAGACGTTGTTGGGCCTTCAAGTACAGAGGTTTGTAGGACAGTAGCAAATTTCCCTCAAGTGGATGACCTAAGGTTTATCAATCCATGGGAGGCGTAGGATGAAGATGGTCTCTCTCAAACAACCCTGCAACCAAATAACAAAGAGTCTCTTGTGTCCCCAACACACCCAATACAATGGTAAATTGTATAGGTGCACTAGTTCAGTGAAGAGATGGTGATACAAGTGCAATATGGATGGTAGATATAGGTTTTTGTAATCTGAAAATATAAAAACAGCAAGGTAACAAGTGGTGAATGTGAGCGTAAACGGTATTGCAATGCTAGGAAACAAGGCCTAAGATTCATACTTTCAGTAGTGCAAGTTCTCTCAACAATAATAACATAATTGGATCATATAACTATCCCTCAACATGCAACAAAAGAGTCACTCCAATGTCACTACTAGCGGAGAACAAACGAAGAGATTATGGTAGGGAACGAAACCACCTCAAAGTTATCTTTTCTGATCGATCTATTCAAGAGTCCGTAGTAAAATAACACGAAGCTATTCTTTCCGTTCGATCTATCATAGAGTTCGTACTAGAGCAACACCTTAAGACACAAATCAACCAAAACCCTAATGTCACCTAGATACTCCAATGTCACCTCAAGTATCCGTGGGTATGATTATACGATATGCATCACACAATCTCAGATTCATCTATTCAACCAACACAAAGAACTTCAAAGAGTGCCCCAAAGTTTCTACCGGAGAGTCAAGGCGAAAACGTGTGCCAACCCCTATGCATAGATTCCCAAGGTCACGGAACCCGCAAGTTGATCACAAAAACATACATCAAGTGAATCAATAGAATACCCCATTGTCACCACGGGCATCCCACGCAAGACATACATCAAGTGTTCTCAAATCCTTAAAGACTCAATCCGATAAGATAACTTCAAAGGGAAAACACAATCCATTACAAGAGAGTAGAGGGGGAGAAACATCATAAGATCCAACTATAATAGCAAAGCTCGTGATACATCAAGATCGTGCCAAATCAAGAACACGAGAGAGAGAGAGAGATCAGACACATAGCTAATTGTACATACCCTCAGCCCCGAGGGTGAACTACTCCCTCCTCGTCATGGAGAGCGTCGGGATGATGAAGATGGCCACCGGAGAGCGATTCCCCGCTCCGGCAGGGTGCTGGAACGGGTCTAGATTGGTTTTCGGTGGCTCTGGAGGTTTGCGGCGGTGGAACTCTCGATCTAGGTTTCTTTCTGGAAGTTTGGGTATATATGAGAGGTATTGGCGTTGGGAACAAGTCATGGAGGTCTCCGGGCTGTCCACGAGGCAGGGGGGCGCCCAGGGGGGTGGGCGCGCCCCCTACCCTCGTGGGCAGCCCGAGACTCTTCGGGTCCATCTCCGATGCTCTGTGGGCTTCTTCTGGTCCAAAAATAATCTCCGTCAAATTTCAGGTCAATTGGACTCTGTTTGGTTTTCCTTTTCTGCGATACTCAAAAACAAGGAAAAAACAGAAACTGGCACTGGGCTCTGGGTTAATAGGTTTGTCCCAAAAACATATAAAATAGCATATAAATGCATATAAAACATCCTAGATGGATAATATAATAGCATGGAACAATCAAAAATTGTAGATACATTGGAGACGTATCAGTGCTCCAACCTCAGATAAACCCTTGGGTTCTACCACCCCTTCTACAAAGAGAAAGTTGTTGCCCGATGAGAAAGCTGCAATTTCAGCCAAGAAAGCAAAGTCAATCATTCCTACTTCGATAGAGGAAGAAGCTTATGGTATTAATATTTTCATTGATGTCATTAAAGGCGCCGCCTATGATGCAAAATCAGTTGATCTGAACAACTTGGGTCTGCCCGATGATGTTAGCAAGCTGGTAACAAAACATTTTGCTAGACTGGAAGAAATGACCAAGGAACTGAATCAAGCTGTCAAGGATAAGAAAACTCTCGAGCAGATGAGAAAGTACGCCAAGCACTGAATCTGAGAGGAAAGGTCTTAACAAAGAAATTCTTGAGCTCACCAAAGCCCTCACTGTCATGAGGAAAAGTAAGATTGAATGGCACTCATGGCTGAAGTTGGATGTTTCTCAGCTGTGTGATCAAAGGAATGATGAAATCAAACGTCATGCATATCTTGCTCAATGAAGGATAAAATAAGAAAAGTGTCAGAAAGCAATGGCAAGAGCCAGCAAACCAAAGGCAATTTCAGATCACCGTATTCATAATGTTGCAACGGATGCTCTCATTGACTCAAGTGCTCCTCTGTAGCAAATCCCACCGTCTCCTCCTCATGAGGATGATCAAATGCAACAGGCTGAGCCTGCAATGTTTGTTATTCCTACCTCAGCAGCTCAAGAGTCTGATGTGACGGATATCTTTCTGAACAACCCTGATGAAGGAAATGTGTTTCTTGGGCAGCAAGCTCCTGAAGAGAAAGTTGACGAAGAGATTGAGATGGAGAAGGCAGTCTCATCGCCGTTGAAGGAAATGCAAGTTGAGCCCTCCAGATCCAACAAGGAGGATGACAAAGTTGAGGGGGAGAAAATTTCTTACCAAGGAAATACCATCCTGATCGCCTCATCTAGTGCCCCTACCTTAATGGAGGTTGATCCTGTTCCTGCTTCTACTGCTTCACAGCTAGGACAGGAAGGAAAGAAGTCTGAAGAGCCCATGTCTCACGAAGAAGTTGATGTACCAACATTTGTATCCCAGGAAATCGAGAAAGAAGATGTTGTGAACCAGAAGTCCGATGAGGTCGTTGTGCCTCCGTCTATTGAAAATTCACCGAAAGAAAAGGCCCTAGTTCCTGAAAGTCAAAAAAACGCTGACAGAGTTCCAGGGAAAGAAAATGAAAGCCAGGCTAGTGCTCAAATGCCATCTGCTCCACCGAAGATGAAAAGGCCCCTTACCCCACTCAAGCCCATTGATGAGAATGTGCAAGCCTATATATGATGATGTTTAGCCCATGGAAATGAGTGATGAAGAAATACTGAAAAGTCCTCAAGAATCATTTCCACTATTCCCTACTGAGTTCGGCCCAAATGGTCCTGCATTCAATGAGCAGCTTCATCTTTTGAAGCTTGCTTTCTTTGGCACCAGTCCGTGTGAAGGAGAGAGAACGTCACTATCACCCAGATTTTGGACTTAGGAGCAGGCCATGTACTACACCAGGATTTTATTCGGCAAGAATAGGATTTTCGATCGCAGAATATTGAACTTTGTTGAGCTCGAAGAAATACCCTGCTTCCACCGTGCAATTGAGCATTTTGAGCATGCATTCCTAAAAGGATTTCTTCGCTTCAATCATGGATGGAATCAAGAAGTAATCCATCAGTTCAATGCCACATTGTACATCTCAGGAGAGCTTGGAGATAGCTCAACATTAATTCTTGAGTGGATGACTGGAAGGGAAAGGATAAAATGCTCGGCAAATCAATTCTTAGCTTTGTTAAATCTTCCTCGTTGTGAGTTTGCAAAAGATCGTGAACACAGACTGCACTTCTGGGATGTGTCCGAAGCACAACTTCACATGCTTATGGACCCCAACCTACAATCTAAATCAACTAATTAACCTAACTCAACTAACTAATTAACCTAAATCTCCTTCTTTTTACTATGTACAGTAGGATAAAACACCCCACTGCTAACGTAAATCAACTAATTAACCTAAATCAACTAATTAACCTAAATCAACTAATTAACCTAAATCAACTAATTAACCTAAATCAACTAATTAACCTAAATCACCCCACTGCTAACCTAAATCAATCTAAATCAACTAATCAACCTAAATCAACTAATTAACCTCAATCAAAAAACAGCAAGAAAAAAAAGGGAAGAAACCTCACCAGGGGGCGGAGCGGCGCCGGGTGTCGGTGTACAAAAGAAGGGCGCATCTTTTTACCCCTTTACCTGTGCACAGACAGTCGGAGCCGCGCCCACGGCCGCACCGAGCAGAACATGGGAGGCGAACCGAGGTAAAACCGAAGCCCTAGACAGCCAAGGCAACGCCAAGGCCAAGAAACACAAAGAAGCAGAGGGGCAAAACACCAGTGGAGTGAGCCACCCTCGAGCCCACGAGCTCCAACTCAACCAACCACGCTGGAACTAGGGCTCGGGAGGCACCTCCGTGGTGGCATGAAGATGTTTGTGAAGACACGGAATATTCAAGATCAGATGAGGATTAAAAGACAACGGTCCTCGGCAAGATCCTTGCCGAGGAGAGCCACAAGACCCCCGGCAAGATCCTTGCCGGGGATGACAGCGCACCACGGCAAGACCCTTGCCGGGCAACCCGGCAAGGCCCTCACCGAGGATCCCAGCAGGGCCACTGCCAGACCCGCACCAGCCAAGTCTCCACCGCCGTTCGCATGCAGCTGCCAGCCCAACCAGCTGGGCAGGCACCTGCGTGGCAACATGCAGCTCCCAGGCCAACTCAGCAAGCGCCTGTGTGGCAGCATGCAAATCTTCGTGAAGACCCTACCACCGCGCCACCTTAGCTGCCTGCCTGCCTACATGGCGCCGCACGCATCGCTGGCCAGGGTGCGTGTCGAAGCAAGGAGGGGCGGCGACGGACGGGACGGGCCTCGCTGCCAGCCCCGATAAAGCTAGGGGACACCTCAGTGGCGCATTAAATGCGTTTTGTCCTGTAATACGAGCGATAAGATCCTACCACTGTACGCCTTTCCACCTCCGGTGTGCCACTGTGGCAGCCCCTTTCGACTATAAAAGGAGGCCCATGGCGTACTGGAGGAGGATTCAGCTCTTTGGAACTACTCAGCCACCGTATCTAGTTCAAGGGCTAAAGAACACTCAATACACCCACATAAAGCAGGACTAGAGTTTTACGCATCCTCGCGGCCCGAACCTGGGTAAACGATCCTTGTGTTGATTACTAATCCTGCTCTTCTTGCAACCCTGCGCCCCGGCAACCGTAGTAGGGATTCTTGTGATCCCATAAGTGTCGTTTCCCACCGACATCTTTGGCGCGCCAGGTAGGGAGCGCAATTGTGAGAATCTGGTCTAGTAGTTAGCCTAGCGCTTCTTCATCGCCATGGCTCCCAAGAAGAAGACGGCCACGGCGATCGGCTCGTCGGGGGCCGAACGGCCCGTGCCAGTACAGGCGGGCAGCGGTCCGGTCGCGGACAGAACCCGAGCCGTGGTCTGCGAGCACCAGCATCCACTACAAAAAAAGGACACATCCGTGACATTTTGGGCCGAACGAATTTTTTTTGTCATACATATGACACTTCTATGACGATAATTGTGACAAAACCCGGTATCATCATAGATGTGGTGGGCTCATACTTCTATGACAAAAAATCATGACAGAAAATGGGCTTTTCGTCCTGGGCCGTCCATGATGGAAAAAACCATGGTAGAAGCGAGGGGGAGGAAAATTTCGGGGAGTTCCCGGTTACGGTGGGAGGTCGGGGGCCGAGCGATGCACGTTTCTCTCGTACACGTACGCGCGTGTGTGCGAGGCGTTGGCTCTAACTGAACCCGAGCAAGGCGTTGGGCTCTAACTGAACCCGAGCGATTGCACTGCAGGCTATGCGTTACTGAACCCGAGCGATCGATCGATGGCTGTTAACTGAACCCGATCAAGCGATTCCTTCGCTACTGCTGCTAACTGAAGCCGATCGATTGGATGAAAAGTGAGCGTTGCGGGGGGGGGGGGGGTGGATGAACAGTGAGCAGTGGCGTTGCCTCTGGATGCACAGGACCCCGTGGTGTGGTGGAGGGCTGGATGAACAGTAGATGGTGGAGGGGTGGTTGAACAGTAGCCGGTGGAGTAGCGCGCGGTGGAGGCTGGATGAACAGGAGCCCGTGGAGGCTGGAGGAGGTCGACGGTGGAGATGAACAGTATCCCGTGGAGTCCTGTTTTGCGGTACGCCACACCCCTCCCGATGAACAGGACCCCCGTTTCGACCGTAGGAGGTCCGTTTCGTCCGTTTTGCGGTACGCCACACCCCTCCCGATCAACAGGACCCCCATTTCGACCGTAGGAGGTCCGTTTCCTCCATTTTGCGGTACGCCACACCCCACCCTATCAACAGGACAATGTTCCGAACATAGGAGGTCTGTTTCCTCCATTGTGCGGTACGCCAGGCCTCGTTTCCATCGCCTGTTCCGTCCAATCCCACCCGATGAACACGACCACGCATTCCGTTCCGACCCAGCCGGTTGGCTCCCACGCGTTCCGTTGCCTCCTGATGAACACGATGCATTCCGTTGCCTCCCCATGAACACGACGCATTCCGTTGCCTCCCCATGAACACGACGACGACGCTGTTTCTCCGTTCCGACCCAGCCATGTACACGAGCCCTAGCCGTACGTATGCATGAGTAGGCGTTCGAGACCCCGCCCGTATGTACACATACGTGGCCGTATTTTTTTTCTTGCACCCTGGCCGCTGTACGTACGTGTACATGCTACGTGCGCGCCTCTACTACGACACGTACACGCCTCTACTACGACACGTGCGCGCCTCTACATCCACCAGTATATATGTACGTGCACGTTCGCGACCAGAATGACAACGCTACGTAAGCTTCGACCAGGTGGGTCCCGACTATCAGGCACTTCCTTGCATGCGAAGATGTAGCTGGTGGGTCCCAGCAGTCAGGGGGCGAATCATCTTTTTTGCCCGGACGCACTTCCTTGCGTGCGAAGATGTAGCTAGTGGGTCCCAGCAGTCAGGGGGAAACGTTTTTTTCACGAAATACAGTGGCCCGTTCGATGGGTCCCAGCTGTCAGGTGGAGGAATCATTATTTTCCGCGTAATAAGGAGGCACTTCCTTGCTGCGGCCGTGGACCCACCTGTCAGCCTCTCCACGTACAGTCCACGTCCGATGGAAGTCGTTCCTTGACCACGTTGACCACGCCACGCCGAGAGCACCAGGGCGGTGGACGACGGCGAGGCCTAGGAAGGGGACGACGGGGAGCCGGGGAAGACACGGCAGTGGAAGCCCGCGCAGAGAGGAGTACGAGGGTTCACTGGTTCGGCTGCGGTGTGAGGTTGCCATCGCCGCAGGGCCTGGCCAGCAGTGGGAATAGTAGGGGGCGGTGAGGCCTCCGCGGCAGCACAGCCGGCCATGGGAGGCAGGAGCATGCGGCACGACCGGCGCTGCTTTGGGCGGCTGGAGCAAGAAGACCAGAGCTTGAAGAAGCACTACGGCCGTTGGATGGACATCGTACGGTCACTGGAGCTAGAATCATTCATATTGACTAAAGTTGACAAAGGCCCCCATCCCAGTCAACTTAGTAGGCCCACAAGTCAGCCTCCCAGCATGGTGGGTCCCAGCTAGTAGGGGGAGTATTCACTTTTTTTTGTGCGTAATAAGGACGCACTTTCGGTGGGTCCGAGCTGATAGCAGGGGGAACGCTTTTTTTCACGAAATACGCTGGCCCGTCCGGTGGGTCCCAGCAGTCAGGGGGGAAACGTTTTTTCACGAAATAAGCTGGCCCGTCCGGTGGGTCCCTGCTGTCAGGTGGAGGAATAATTATTTTGCGCGTAATAAGGAGGCACTTCCTTGCGGCCGCCTGGACCCAGCTATCAGCCTCTCCACGTACAGTACTCTTCCGATGGAAGTTGGTCGTTGACCACGTTGACCACGCCGCGCCGAGAGCACCAGGGCGGTGGTCTGGACGACGTCGAGGCCTAGGAAGGGGACGACACGGAGTCGGGGAAGACGCAGCTGTGGAAGCCCGCGCGGAGAGGAGTACGAGGGTTCACTGGTTCGGCTGCGGTGTGAGGCTGCCGTCGCCGCAGAATAACAGGGAGTCTGGGTGAGTAGAGGGATGGCCTGGCCAGCGGTGGGAGTAGTACGGGGCGGTGCGGCCTCCGCGACATCATAGCCGGCCACGGGAGGCAGGAGCACGCGACACGACCGGCGCTACTTTGGGCGGCTGGAGCAAGAAGACCAGAGGTTGAAGAAGCACTACAGCCATTGGATGGACATCGTACGATCACTGTAGCTAGAATCGTTTATATTGACTAAGTTGACAAAGCCCTTGGTACGCGTCAACTTAGTAGGCCCACAGCTCGGATTTGGCAGAGAACATATAGCCCACTTGCGATTTGTAAGAACGTACAACCCATTTTTAATTCTAATGGAATTTACTACAGCCCATTTACAGTTTGTTAAAAGTGCAGCCCAACTTCTAGCTAGGACAACGATTAATAATTTCAAACAACCGCTCAAAACAAAATTCAAAAAAAATTCCCACATTTTGATGGGATCCAAAACAGCCCATTTACAGTTTGTTAAAAGTCCATTTTCTTGTTAAGCCTAATGCACACCTCCTAGGAAAGTTTGCAGCCCAGCGGGGCGGAGAATAACAAGTTGACCTGGATATTGTGTACAACTGTCGGCCCAGTTGCATTGCTGATGTTGAAAAAAAGGCATGTGTAGTACAGTACAACCTAACATGGTTACTCAGCCCACATTCAGCGACGCCGGAAAGGCCGAAACAAGGCTTCTGTACAACTTTTTGAAGTCACTGAGCTCAACTAATAACTTAAGAAAAAAGTTAGATTACAGTGGAACCTAATTAAAAGCTGTCACGAGCAAATAAATAATTCAACGGGTCCCACTTGTGCGTGTGCGCGTGTGTGTGCGTGTGTGTGTGAGAGAGAGATAGAGAGATAGAGAGAGAGAGACCCATCGGTCGGTGCTCGTAAATACATCTTTCAGCCATATGCATTGCTGATGCTCAGTAAAAACTTATATAGTTGACACAATCATATAGAACATCATAGCACACTGAACTTGCATACAAAAATTTCACGCAGGCGACACAATCAGGATGGAAGCGGTGGATCGCTACGGGAAGGGCTATGTTGAAACCAACAAAGTCGTACATAACGGTTCATCGTCTTTATCAATGACGGGGAAATATCTTGAATGTTGTGCAAAGAAAACAGATAGACACCACAATAAGTTCTGCTAGCACATTAAGTTGACGTACAGCCCTTTCTAAAGAAAGTTCAGGTACAAAATTAGAACAGGTCACAATCAAATGTACTGGCATATCAGTGCTTCACACCCATAGCTCGGATTTAACTAGTATCTGACAAGATTCAGTTGTTACCTCAAATTAGAGCACATCCAGGCAGCCAGCCCTGCCTCTTCTCCCAAAGAAGCAGTGGCCTCCGCCGCGCGATGGAGTAGGCCCTGTGCCATCCATCGTTCCGAGCAACACGGGGAAAGTCTGACGTTGACTCCTGTAATGGACGTCGTCGATGGACCCTGGCACCAGCGGCGGCGGCAGGACTTCGATTGATGGATTGACCACTTCTTCGACATGCACGAACACTCGATACAGGTACATCCCAAACGTGGTCTGCGGTGGCCTTGGTGGCGACGAATCGTACAACCCCGGTTCCTGCACCGGTATCTCAACACCAATCACCTTCGGTATGGTGGATGGCTTCTTCATCCATGCCATAACCGTCAGAGCCCAGCTGTCTGGAGGAACAAACATACTTACGAACTCACCTCCAAGGTCGTTGATAAGCTCGTTCATGGACTCGCTGTTCCAAGCAAGTCGAGGCATGCCGCGGAAGGTAAGCTTTGTTAAAAACTCAAGCTCAGAGGGCACCGAGCCCCATCCTGGGTGCCACCGATGAAAGCTCACTAGGGTGCCATCGCAGAACAAACGCCGGGAAGATTGACCTGGCCTGAGAGTCATAATTGACCTGTTTGGCATTGCGTTACTACTTGGCCCATATTCAACGACACGTCACTGGCCCAAACAAGTGTACATCATCGAAAAGACACTGAGCTCAAATTATATAACTTGAAAAAAGGAGATATACTCTGAACACTGGAGAATGGTGATGCCCTCATTTAGCCCACCAGTAGTTCGAGACAACAAACAGTTTGAAACAACGCTATATACAACATTCAAACACTGACTAGTGACTACTACTGACATAAACAGCAAGACATGATAGTTCATAAGAAGTCTTGCTACACCACCAAAATGCACCCATCCGCAACGCTCAGACTCTCGTGATCTAGACGAGAATGACATTCTAAACAGAAGCAACTATTACATAGTAAGAGTGACATAGACGAGGATGACCAAATGACAAGGAATATGCATAACAAAAGAAAGAACTACCCGTCCAGAACCAGCAGCAAAGACAACAAAGTCATTCGAAGAGATGATCCAACACCATCATAATTTGCAGCCCCGCTTCAGCGACCAGTGATCCGGAGACACCAGTACTCAATCCTTTCGATGCAACAGCCCAATTACCTATCAACCTGAAGGCTTGAACCACATCACTGCCTGTCGTAATTGAGACATCCAAGGATCAAAGTTAATCCGGATTCCTTTGTCATTCTCACCTTCTTTTGGCTACAGGCTGTATCGTTGACAATCAGGGGAGTTTGCTCCCGAACTCCTAGGGCTCGCCGTGTAGACACAGTTTTCCATAGCGAACAGAGCCTCTCTGCCATCATGGTCCTTGCCAATGGTGATCTCCTGGTTAATCGGATAATTGAGTCCGAGAAACAGAGAGTGTGAACCAAGGCTGTTTACCCGCCTCCAACTAAAAAATCCTAAAGGCCCCAACAAGCTGGTATCCTGCTCATAGACGTAACAGCCACTGTCCGGATACTCCCGTATTACACGGTGCTTGTATACAGTGGGGTTTTTGCAATATAACTTTTTCGGCTCATGTGTCCGAATGATCATCAGTCTTTTGCCGTCGTCTGATCGAGCGAGGACCAGTTGTGCTTCCCTGTTTTTGGCAAAGGTGGTGTGATTACAAAGGGCAGTAACTGTAGGGACACTGCATCATATCAAAAAGGACAGGCATTGTTAATGTAAGATCAGCATTGTTCAGAGTATGAGTATGATAATGCAAGAATTAGCATTGATATGTCCCTGTTGGAACTGGGAGGAAAATACAGGGAAATATATACTGGGTTCAAAAATATAGAAGTGCCATGCATGGTTATACTCATGTTATCTCGCAATCGATTCTTCACAGGAAACTACCATGTCATGCATGTTATGTACTCCCTCCGTTCCCAAATATTTGTCTTTCTAGGAATTTCAAATGGACACAACATACGGATGTATGTAGACATATTTTAGAGTGTAGATTCACTAATTTTGCTCCGTATGTAGTCACTTGTTAAAATCTCTAGAAAGACAAATATTTGGGAACGGAGGGAGTAATCATGTTCTGTCCTCACAAACAAATTCTTCAAGGTAACTAACAGACCATGCATTGTTATATACTTGTGTTCTGTGGGCAAAATTTTTGTGAGGATATTATTCTAGCCATTGATTGCTGAAGGGCGAATATAGGTATGTACACATGGTAAGCATTGCAGGATTTCACTACTTCCAAATATAGAGTTCTCCATATGCACATTTACTTCCCTAATGTATGGTTAGATGAAACCAACAGTGTGGTGCATGTTTCTACATCATGAAAATGAGGAAACTAACATGGCCATTGATACACACTCATATTTAGTAGTAGTATATAGATTACTGTAAAATAAGGATAATATCCATATATTCCTAACCGTCTGATTATTCAGGGTACAAATTGGCTGTAATGACATGGTCACAATCGCATGAATTAACTCATTCCAAATATAGCTGATTTACGGCGTCTCTCATACCTTGCCATAGTTCTACTCAAATTCTGCTCAAACAGGGATATGCCAATCATCACAAAAAGTTCAAACAGTGTCATGGCGTCATCATTAACATGAGACGGAAACAACTTACACGCGCCGTCCCAGCAATACGTGGTGCCATCTGCTTTGTCAATCGCGTAGATGATGCCATTGTGTTCAATAGCATCACAGAAGTGTGTATCAGCTTTGACGATGATCTACTGCGAGCTGAGTTGTCTCCAGCTAAAGAAGGCACCGGCGTAAAGATAGGCAAGTCCGCGGTCGAACAAGGCAATTAGCTTGAAGTCTGTGTAATTCGCATGTCGTCTGGGCACTTGGCAGATTACAATCTTCTGCAAAACAAGGTCCGTCCAATTGACGTAGTAATCTAGATGACTTGGACCGCGATGGTAATACTCTATATAATCCAATGGAGGAAGGATAATCTCATGGGAGGTCTGGAAGTTCACGAGCATCAACTTTTTACCGTCTTCTCTGAAGGCAGCCATCTAGTGGGATTTCATGCCGACCCAGTACATACCTGCCAAGAAGTTTCGGGCGATGGTGATCGGATCGATGTTGAGGGAAATGATGTACGGCGACCCACTAAATACCTGCAAAGAAGTTTCGGCTAATGGAGATCGGATTGAAGTCGAGGGGCATCATGCACACCTCCGTATCATGGTGAGCCAATCTCGCAAGACCAGATAGCAGCCAGCAGGGTGTCTTGAAAAGCTTAGGCCTCGCTTCGACGATGGCCGTGTGCATGTCCCTCGAGCATGAAGCCAGCCGCAGGGCGCTCAACATATCCATACACGAACAACAAAGGTCGAGGATGTCACTGGGGAGATTGCTCCAATCGCGGCTCATATGGATGCTGCGCGGTTCGCGTTCGGCCATGGTGGAGTTTGGAAGGGGGCTTGATTTACGGGGGAGAAGGATGTCGGTGCTGGAGCGGCTAGCGAGGGAATAGGGGTACTGGGGGAGGCGAGTGAGGCGACGGTACACGGGGGCACAGTGAGATGGAGACGGAGACGGAGACGAAGAAGGAGATGGAGATGGAGTGGTCCTATGGGAGCGGAGAGGGAGACGAGGCGAGGCGCCAATGTGCTGTACAGCGGCGGTGACAGACTGCACGGTGCACAGGGTGAGGCTGACTTTGGTAACCCGAACACGCCGCCTGGACTAGTGTCAGGCGCAGGGTGTTGTCACTTCACTGTGAGGACCGGATGAATAGTATTTTGACCATCAAGTGTACCACAGTTGTACTACTACTACTACTACTACTACTACTAGTAGGAACATGTGTACTCCAGTATTGTATAGCGGAAATAGGTCTCCCGTGCTAGCATGCCTGTTCACTTCATCGTTCAGGTATCATCCATATTGCGAGCAGAACCAAATTCTCATGCATGCCCAATCAACGCCCTGCCGCGATGCATGCAGTGGTCGTTCTGGTGCATCAAGGACGGCATGCAGATCGTTCCACACTTGAGAAGAGGAAAAATGGAAAGGTAGAACGCGGCAGTAGAGGAAGAGAACGCTGGCTAACAAGGCTGGGAGGGGATCGTGCAGGAAGTTAATGCTCCACGGCTAAAGGTTTTGGGAAAACCTGATTTACATAAGGTGACTTATACTAACCTAAACGGAGGGAGTATTCCTTAACCAGAGAATGTTGTGTCTCCCACTCACGCGCTCAAAAAAAAAACTATGACACATTTTTTTGTCTGTTTGCATAGGTCCCACCTATCAGGAAGGATGGGCACGTACACGAACAGGTACGACTCATCAGTCTACCCGCATAGCCTTTTCGTTTAGTCTACCTAGCCGTCTAATCAACTGCCTGCACGCCACTTCTCCAATTTACTTCTCCATCGGGAACCGATTCTCCTCGGCTTCTTCACCTCCCCTTCGTCTTCATTTGCATCCAAACCCCACTGCGTTCACATTGTTTTAACCTCTTTAAATAATCATCTACTACTTCAGTTAGACTAGCCATCTAATCCTAATTCTCCAAACCATAGCCCTCCGTTCCAGCAGTTCCAAATGGAGAAAGAGATCGAGATGCAAGTTTTTAGCGTCCAACATGTCCTTGTCGAAGGCTCGATGCGCATAGTTGCCACCGTCACCGTCCACCCGAGGGTTGTTCGGCAGTGGATCAACAATGTATCCAACTCCCTCGAAAAGGTAGAGATGAGGGTCATCGGTCTCGACGCAGAGTACACGGAGCATGCCCCTTGGGAAGATCCAGCGCGCCGCCGTCCTTCAGCTGTGCCTCGAAGATGATGTTTTGGTGTACCACATCATACACTCGCCCTCCATACCAGGTGAGCTTCACGATTTCTTGTCTCGGGAGGACGTATACTTCTATGGGGCAGCCATCGAAGGGGACAAACAGAAGCTGGAGCCGTACAACCTTGATTTGAAAAGCATCGCTGACCTACAAACCAGAATCAAAATTCATGTAGAAGATTGTGATAAACAGACACCATCCCTATTCGACGTAGCAAATTTTGTGCTCGGTACCAATCTTTAGAAGGGTGACGAGACGGTGGCATTAAGGTCATATAGATGGGAGAATTATCCCTTGACGTACGAGCGGATAAAATATGCTGCCCTCGATGCCCGTGTGAGTTTCGAGATAGCTGCAAGGTCCAAACAGCTTGTTGCGAAGCCGTCTCCACAGAGAATGAGAAGAAGAAGAAGAAGAAGAAGAAGAAGAAGAAGAAGAAGAAGAAGAAGAAGAAGAAGAAGAAGAAGAAGAAGAAGAAGAAGAAGAAGAAAAGGACGCACCAGCAGGAGGGCATTATGGATGGATGAACTATTTCCTCTCTTGTAAAAAAAATATTCCCTCTCGGTGTATATTGATATAGATGGACTATTTCGAGGGTGTGCATATCTTTGGAACAGAGCAGTAGCGTGGGTCCGCATGACTATAAGGAACTATTTATCCGCATATATAGCTTTCTCTGCTACTCCTTCCAGTGATCAGTATGCAGTGCATGTGTCCGTAGACATGACAGCTTGTCCATGGAAGTTCAACTACGGCGACCATCATGTTTCATCTCGCGATTCCCGCGACGCCTCTCCAACCCCCGGCACCACGCCCCCCGACGTGCGCCTCACCCCTCTCGGCCGCACCGCCCCTCTGCCTTTGTGTGCATGACATGTGGGCCACCTAAAATGTGGCGAGCATCAAGTTTCTACCACATCCACCCGCGATTCCCACGACGCCGCTCGAACCCATGAAACCACACGTCCCCCGACCTGCGGCTAACCCCTCTTGGCCCCACTGCCCCTCTGCCTATGGGAGCATTACATGTGGCCCAGTCACCTATCGGGTCCACATGTTATTGACTCAAAGGTAGGTGTAGTAAGGCCCTGAAGCCCAGTCCCGACAGCCCTGAGAGGGAAATGTAACTCCTGCGCCAGGGCTTGTGGTGCTCCCGCAGCACGAACTCGTGCCAAACTCGAGATTTGTTTCTTTACTATACATGCACGCAACGATTTAATGGACATTGTAATCTCAACATGTGATGGGGAGATCTAAATTTGAATTTGAAACTTATAAAACGAAAAGATTCAAAACAGATAAACTGGGAGAGAGGGAGTATATCGTAGGATGTGTCCCATACAAAATAAGTCCCCTGGTTTGTCACCATGAAGATGAGGTTAGAAAGGAGCACAGCGCCTTCCTACTCGTACGGCAACAAATCGGCCACAGACAGCATGGTCCGCCTTTGACCGCCATGTGCAAGGTTCGTGCTATCTTATTCAATCTCACCGTGGTTCCATCGTACCAATTCATGCGGTGGCCCGTTGCATGGCTGATCCCAATGTTGGACAAAGGTTCTACGGGAACGGTGTCACCGTTGTAAATGTTGTGCAAATTGATGTTGGTACCCTCCCGTACATATGCAAGCTAATCTCCACTCGTATCGAGCCTAACCTATGAAACAGTGGGCAGGGGGAGAATTAGGAAATGGACACGGAAGTAGTCTTTAGAATGCATTTACTACGTGATCAAACTCATCTTACCTGCTCAGCGGAGGAAATCCGAGTGCCCCTCAACGTCGGCATCTCAAGGGGCGTCAACTTGCAACTACGGCTACGCCGCGATTGAGAGACCCCCAAGGAAACATCCTCGTGCGTTCCACGGAACATCAAGATGCATTTGTATGAGTAGTTTATCTTGTGAGAGAAAAGGATGAAGGAGGGGAGGCCTCTAGAGATAGAGATGGACACTACTACTACCAATGTGCTGGCCCGTGCGTTGCAATGGATCCAAAGTAGTAGAATAATACTTGTTCACGTGCTTGAAATATAAACACTCTCGTTTTGATATACATGTGTCAGCAGACATGACAGCTTGTCCATGGAAGTTGAACCACGGCGACCATCACGTTTCTTGTTTCTACCACTGCCACACCCACACGCGATTCCCACGACGCCGCTCCAACCCACGGCACGACGTCCCCCGACGTGGACATGGATCCTCTGACGTGGCTATCACTGCCTTGCCCTGCCTTTCCTTCGCTGACAGGTGGGACCCACGCTTATGGGTCCCACATGTCAGTGACAGAATGGTAGGATTGTTCGCGTCAGGGGATCCTCATCCCCCCGACGTGCCCCTCATCCCTCTCGGCCCCACCGCTCCTCTGCCTTTGTGTGCATGACATGTGGGCCAGCTGAACTGCGGCGACCATCAACTTTCTACTGCAGACACACCCGATTTGACGCGGTTTGCCTGCTCCGCTGCTGTGCTCCGATCCGTACTCCCGCACCATGGAATTTTCATCCAGCGGCTGTGACACATTTCATCCCGAGCATCAACCTGCCGGTGTGGCCATCTACGCCTCGTAACGCCCCGACGCCCAGCTGTGGCACCCTCGCCACCACCATGAGAATGACATGTGGGCCAGCCGCATTTAAGGTCTGCATGTCATTGACTCATAGGCCGGGCACTAAGCCACTGAAGTTCGGTCCCGTGGGCCCCGAGAGGGAAATGTAACTCCTGCGGCAGGCCTTGTGGTGCTCCCGCAGTACGAGCTCGTGCCAAAACTGGAATTTGTTTCTTACTACTACCAACTAGTACTAGTAAGGTACACGTGCATTGCACGCATGAGATTCTGGTGGTTTGTGCATTATGCTTCTACATGTGGAGCTTTCTGGATTCTAACATGTGGCAAAATCTGGTGGAATGTAAGGTTAGGCAAGTTTGATTAACTTAGGTGAGTGTTTGGTTCAAGCCACACCTTAGGCAAGCCACACTAAGGCCCCACATGACATACACACACAAAATGTGGCAAGATTCCCTTAGACTTGCGAACTTGTGGCTCTCATTTTGAAGAACTAATAACTTTGCCTAAGCTTAGTTGTGGCAAAGTTTGTCATGAATTAAGTTCAACCATGGAGTCTTCTAGATTATACATGTGGCAGAATCTGGTGGATGATATCCAACGACCAGTAGTGCTCAGATTTGCCATCTTTGTACCGTCGGATTGGCTTCATCCAATGACCAACTTTCAAAGTTTTTCACACACTATATAGGGGGTATAGATATAGATGTGCCGGTCCGTTGCAATGGATCCAAAGTATATCTATTTAGTGGAGTGCACTCTAAACACATTATCTATTTATTTTTCTCTAACCTTCCGTAGCCATGCAACCAAGCCACATAAGCTTCATGGGTGCCCCCCACATCATATTATTCATACTACGTTGATTTAAAAAAAGATAAATCACCCAAAACAAGATATTCCCGTTTTTTGTTCCTAAGATGTTGTGTCGTGCACGTACCTACTAGTTGTATAGTGGTAGTACTAGTAATATAGTATTAGGAGTACAAACTTGGTACTAGTAGGAGTTGTACTAGTACGGAATGCTCCTACTCTATCAACGAGCCCCGTCTGACACCAAATTTCTTGGCTTCCGTGCTACAGCTAGACCTTCCCCTCGTTTCTGTTTTCCAACCCGGCGGCGGGCAGGGTGTTGGTTTGCTCAACGGCGGTCCCACATGAAAGTGAAAATGCTAGGCAACACGCCTTCCCTAAGCTATGTGTCGTGCTAGACGGGCCGTGTTGTACTCCCGATTCCCGGGCGTGTGGGGGTGCGACGTGAACGCGGCAGGCCTTTTCCTTTTACCAGCAATGTGCCCGTGCGTTGCGACGGATCCAAAGTAGTAGAATAGTAGTATTTGTTCACAAACTTGAAAGAAATCACTATTGTTTTGAGATACTCCTAATATATTACTCCCTCCGTACCTAATTATTTGTCTTTTTTGAGATTTCAAATGGACTATCACATACGGATTATATAGACATATTCTAGTGTTTCTAGCAAGATGCCCGCGCGTTGCACGAAGTTGATGGAAAAGGTAAGCACAACTTATAAATTCACGGATGGAGTACTAGTTACAGTGATGCATATAATTAAGCAAAGGGATCGCACATGTCGGTATTGACTGGAACGAGAATGCAACAGCACAATAAAAATTAAGGCCACGATGATGTGATCGAAGTGGTGGTTACAGAAGGCAGGAAGAAAGATGGATCCATGAACGTACGACCTCCTCCTCCTCAACTTAGTGCGCCGAGCCACCGACCGGCGGCTAAGGAGCGGCGGCTTTTGTGGCGAGGTCGAGGTGCTTCTCAGCAAAGGCATCCAAGGCTTCCAGCCGGTTGAGGAAGGCCAACGTCGTAGCGTCCTCACTGGCCTTGTAGATACCTATGTACATGATTTGCTCGTACACGTGAATGTGTAGGTCGACGAATTCTTGCAGGGTGAGGCGCCTCGTGGCGAGCGCGACTTCCAGGTGGACATTCTTCGTGGCGTCGGCGGGCAGTCGTAGGGCCACCAGTGCTTGAAAGAGGTTCTGGCCATGGAGGCCGATTAGGGTGGCAGGCAATGAGGAGCCCGGGCGCGCGGGCTGGAGGAGTACGGCGATGTCGTCCGCGAGCTTCTTGAGGACGGTGAACTTGTTGCTGGTGGCAACGATCATCTGGTCCAACTGAGAGTCGTAGTTGGCGTCGACGGTGGCCATCCACCAGCCGGTCTCCAACACTGTCTGGAGACGATCCTCGGCGCCATGCCGCAGGCCGGCGTCGTTGACCATCTGGCGCAGCCGCAGGCCGCTCACGCGCATCGCCCCCAATGGGTCTGGAGTGAGCTCTTTTGCGCTTAGTGTAGGTGCTTAAGCAAATGCTTAGGTGCGTACGATGTGGTAGATGCATTGGAATAGAGGGGCGCCTTTATATGAGGGCAATGAGGGCAAACTGCGTTGCATTCACATCGTGCAGCCTCTTTTCCCGGACCTCCTCCCATTACTTCCCTCATGCATTAATTGAAGGAGGATGCATTGGCCGCTCAACATATCAGGAAACGCTACTCCCTCCCTCGTCTGCATTAAAGCCGTATCGGGAACTGCGCCGCCCGCTGTCAAATCGAATACTCCCGCCGTCTAGGTGAGTATTAAGTCATCTTACGAAAACCAAATAGTAAACACATAGGCGTGGTGCATTAACTCTCATGTTGTTTCTTATTTTTTGACATAAATAGAGGAATCAACCAAGAAGAGATGTGGGGCTTGTATGCTTTTAATGACTTGAGACTATTAAACATGACATGCAGTGGTCAGTTCGTTGCACAAGGACAAATACAACCCATGTCAGCACACACGCATCTTATATAGCATCACATCCAATGGCTATAAAAGATGAATGAGACCAAATTATATCTCATCTAGATGAGTTCTAGCAAAACTGTATTAATAATACTTAGTTCTCCTGCGCCATGTATCATATATTAGTATCATGTAGTACTTTATTTATTGCCATGTATGACACATAGTACTCAACTCTCTCTCTCTTTCTTCATTTAATTCTATGACACCTCATCAAAATTGCTAAGGCTAGTACCATTACAACCAGCCTTAGCAAATACTAAACATTAAGTTCTCTCGTTTTCCTCTCCACCTTGGTCACCTAGATGGAGGGAGTATACTGCGCGGGCTTTTCCGGCGCGGTAGGCGGGGCAGTTCCGCCTAGTCGGTTCGACAGAGACGCGAGAAGACGAGGGAGTAGGCTGCTGCAAACGCAGGGCTGTGTGATTTGACAGCGAGTTACTGCTGGACAGGTGGGGCCCCGTGATTTGACTTGCCATTATCATTTTAACTGCGGCGCTACGACCGGCGTGAGTCTCCCGATTCCTGACCACCTCCATACAGGTGCCTCTCCCAATGCTCCACCATGTAGTAGAGGCTGGCTCTTGCATGAGAGCCCACTTCTCCACTTTTTCCTTGCCTCTCTTTCCTCCACATATGCAAAAATGCCATGTAAAGCGCACTATTGTACTTACTTGCTCCTACAGGTGCTTAAGCTTGCCACATAGGCATAAAGTCTGATGTGGCAAGTTAATCAAGAAGAGAGCGACTAGTTTGGTGACCCAAGGAAGAAACGGTGCTAAGCGCGTGTACCTAGGTGAAAAGACAATTTTGAGTCTATAGCTAATTAAATGAAGCAAACTTAGCAACACCATTTCATTGGAAGAGGTCACTCCTGTTGGAAATATGCCCTAGAGGCAATAATAAATGGTTATTATTATATTTCTTTGTTCATGATAATTGTCTATTGTTCGTGCTATAATTGTGTTATCCGGAAATCGTAATACATGTGTGAATACATAGACCACAACGTGTCCCTGGTAAGCCTCTAGTTGACTAGCTCATTGATCAACAGATAGTCATGGTTTCCTGACTATGGACATTGGATGTCATTGATAACGGGATCACATCATTAGGAGAATGATGTGATGGACAAGACCCAATCCTACATAGCATAAAAGATCGTGTAGTTTCGTTTGCTAGAGCTTTTCCAATGTCAAGTATCTTCTCCTTAGACCATGAGATCGTGCAACTCCCGGATACCGTAGGAGTACTTTGGGTGTGCCAAACGTCACAACGTAACTGGGTGACTATAAAGGTACACTACGGGTATCTCCGAAAGTGTCTGTTGGGTTGGCACGGATCGAGACTGGGATTTGTCACTCCGTATGACGGAGAGGTATCTCTGGGCCCACTCGGTAATGCATCATCATAATGAGCTCAATGTGACTAAGGCGTTAGTCACGGGATCATGCATTGCGGTACGAGTAAAGAGACTTGCCAGTAATGAGATTGAACAATGTATTGGGATACGGACGATCGAATCTCGGGCAAGTAACATACCGATTGACAAAGGGAATTGTATACGGGATTAATTGAATCCTCGACATCGTGGTTCATCCGATGAGATCATCGTGGAACATGTGGGAGCCAACATGGGTATCCAGATCCCGCTGTTGGTTAGTGACCGGAGAGGCGTCTCGGTCATGTCTGCATGTCTCCCGAACCCGTAGGGTCTACACACTTAAGGTTCGGTGACGCTAGGGTTGTAGAGATATGAGTATGCGGAAACCCGAAAGTAGTTCGGAGTCCCGGATGAGATCCTGGACGTCACGAGGAGTTCCGGAATGGTCCTGAGGTGAAGAATTATATATAGGAAGTCCAGTTTCGGCCACCGGGAATGTTTCGGGGGTTATCGGTCTTGTACCGGGACCACCGGAAGGGTCCCGGGGGTCCACCGGGTGGGACCACCTGTCCCGGAGGGTCCCATGGGCTGAAGTGGGAAGGGAACCAGCCCATAGTGGGCTGGGGCGCCCCCCATGGGCCTCCCCCCTGCGCCTAGGGTTGGAAACCCAAGGGTGGGGGGGCGCCCCACTTGCCTTGGGGGGCAAGTCTCCCCCCCTGGCCGCCGCCCCCTCCCTTGATGGGATCTTGGCTGGCGCCCCCCCTCCCAGGGGGCCTATATAAAGGGGGGGAGGGAGGGCAGCAATATTACAGCCTTGGGCGCCTCCCTCCTCCCCTGCTACACCTCTCCCTCTCGCAGAAGCTCGGCGAAGCCCTACCGAGACCCGCTACGTCCACCACCACGCCGTCGTGCTGCTGGATCTCCATCAACCTCTCCTCCCCCCTTGTTGGATCAAGAAGGAGGAGACGTCGCTACACCGTACGTGTGTTGAACGCGGAGGTGCCGTCCGTTCGGCACTCGGTCATCGGTGATTTGAATCACGGCGAGTACGACTCCGTCATCCACGTTCATTGGAACGCTTCCGCTCGCGATCTACAAGGGTATGTAGATGCACTCCTTTCCCCTCATTGCTAGTATACTCCATAGATGGATCTTGGTGAGCGTAGGAAAATTTTAAAATTCTGCTACGATCCCCAACAGTGGTATCAGAGCCAAGCCTATGCGTAGTTACTATGCACGAGTAGAACACAAAGCAGTTGTGGGCGTTGATGTTGCTAATTCTTCTTGCCGCTACTAGTCTTATCTTGTTTCGGCGGTATTGTGGGATGAAGCGGCCCGGACCGACCTTACACGTACGCTTACGTGAGACAGGTTCCACCGACTGACATGCACTAGTTGCATAAGGTGGCTAGCGGGTGTCTGTCTCTCCTACTTTAGTCGGAACGGATTCGATGAAAAGGGTCCTTATGAAGGGTAAATAGAAATTGGCAAATCACGTTGTGGTTTTACGTAGGTAAGAAACGTTCTTGCTAGAAACTACAAGCCACGTAAAAACTTGCAACAACAATTAGAGGACGTCTAACTTGTTTTTGCAGCATGTCCTTTGTGATGTGATATGGCCAGAAGATGTGATGAATGATATATGTGATGTATGAGATTGATCATATTCTTGTAATAGGAATCACGACTTGCATGTCGATGAGTATGACAACCGGCAGGAGCCATAGGAGTTGTCTTTATTATTTTGTATGACCTGCGTGTCATTGAATAAAGCCATGTAAATTACTTTACTTTGTTGCTAAACGCGTTAGCCATAGAAGTAGAAGTAATCGTTGGCGTGACGACTTCATGAAGACACAATGATGGAGATCATGATGATGGAGATCATGGTGTCATGCCGTTGACGAAGATGATCATGGTGCCCCGAAGATGGAGATCAAAGGAGCATAATGATATTGGCCATATCATGTCACTATTTGATTGCATGTGATGTTTATCATGTTTTTGCATCTTATTTGCTTAGAACGTCGGTAGTAAGTAAGATGATCCCTTATGATAATTTCAAGAAAGTGTTCCCCCTAACTGTGCACCGTTGCGAAGGTTCGTTGTTTCGAAGCACCACGTGATGATCGGGTGTGATAGATTCTAACGTTCGCATACAACGGGTGTTGACGAGCCTAGCATGTACAGACATGGCCTCGGAACACACGCAATACACTTAGATTGACTTGACGAGCCTAGCATGTACAGACATGGCCTCGGAACACGGAGGACCGAAAGGTCGAGCATGAGTCGTATAGAAGATACGATCAACATGGAGATGTTCACCGATCTTGACTAGTCCGTCTCACGTGATGATCGGACACGGCCTAGTTAACTCGGATCATGTTTCACTTAGATGACTAGAGGGATGTCTATCTGAGTGGGAGTTCATTGAATAATTTGATTAGATGAACTTAATTATCATGAACTTAGTCTAAAATCTTTACAATATGTCTTGTAGATCAAATGGCCCACGTTGTCCTCAACTTCAACGCGTTCCTAGTTAAAACCAAGCTGAAAGATGATGGCAGCAACTATACGGACTGGGTCCGGAACCTGAGGATCATCCTCATAGCAGCCAAGAAAGATTATGTCTTAGAAGCACCGCCAGGTGAAGCACCAATCCCAAAGAACCAAGACGTTATGAACGCTTGGCAGCAGCGTGCTGATGATTACTCCCTCGTTCAGTGCGGGATGCTTTACAGCCTAGAACCGGGTCTCCAGAAGCGTTTTGAGAAACATGGAGCATATGAGATGTTCGAGGAGCTGAAAATGGTTTTCCAAGCTCATGCCCGGGTCGAGAGATATGAAATCTCCGACAAGTTCTTCAGCTGTAAAATGGAGGAGAATAGTTCTGTTAGTGAGCACATACTCAGAATGTCTGGGTTGCACAACCACTTGTCTCAGCTGGGAGTTAATCTCCCGGATGACGCGGTCATTGACAGAATCCTTCAGTCGCTTCCACCAAGCTACAAGAGCTTTGTGATGAACTTCAATATGCAGGGGATGGAAAAGACCATTCTTGAGGTATATTCAATGCTGAAATCAGCGAAGGTGGAGATCAGAAAAGAACATCAAGTGTTGATGGTGAATAAAACCACTAAGTTCAAGAAGGGCAAGGGTAAGAAAAACTTCAAGAAGGACGGCAAGGGAGTTGCCGCGCCCGGTAAGCCAGTTACTGGGAAGAAGTCGAAGAATGGACCCAAGCCTGAGACTGAGTGCTTTTATTGCAAGGGAAGTGGTCACTGGAAGCGGAACTGCCCCAAATACTTAGCGGACAAGAAGGCTGGCAACACCAAAGGTATATGTGATATACATGTAATTGATGTGTACCTTACCAGTACTCGTAGTAGCTCCTGGGTATATGATACCGGTGCGGTTGCTCATATTTGTAACTCAAAACAGGAACTACGGAATAAACAGAGACTGGCGAAGGACGAGGAGACGATGCGCGTCGGGAATGGTTCCATGGTCGATGTGATCGCCGTCGGCACACTTCCTCTGCATCTCCCTACGGGATTAGTTTTAAACCTCAATAATTGTTATTTAGTGCCAGCTTTGAGCATGAACATTGTATCTGGATCTCGTTTAATTCGAGATGGCTACTCATTTAAATCCGAGAATAATGGTTGTTCTATTTATATGAGAGATATGTTTTATGGTCATGCCCCGCTGGTTAATGGTTTATTCTTAATGAATCTCGAACGTGATGTTACACATATTCATAGTGTGAATACCAAAAGATGTAAAGTTGATAACGATAGTCCCACATACTTGTGGCACTGCCGCCTTGGTCACATTGGTGTCAAGCGCATGAAGAAGCTCCATGCAGATGGACTTTTGGAGTCTCTTGATTACGAATCATTTGACACGTGCGAACCATGCCTCATGGGTAAGATGACCAAGACTCCGTTCTCCGGAAGAATGGAGCGAGTAACCAACTTGTTGGAAATCATACATACCGATGTGTGCGGTCCAATGAGTGTCGAGGCTCGCGGAGGATATCGTTATGTTCTCACTCTCACTGATGACTTAAGTAGATATGGGTATGTCTACCTAATGAAACACAAGTTTGAAACCTTTGAAAAGTTCAAGGAATTTCAGAGTGAGGTTGAGAATCAACGTGACAGGAAAATAAAATTCTTACGATCAGATCGTGGTGGAGAATATTTAAGTCACGAATTTGGTGTGCACTTAAGGAAATGTGGAATCGTTTCCCAACTCACGCCGCCTGGAACACCTCAGCGAAACCGTGTGTCCGAATGTCGTAATCGCACTCTATTGGATATGGTGCGATCTATGATGTCTCTTACCGATTTACCGCTCTCATTTTGGGGCTATGCTTTAGAGACTGCCGCATTCCCTTTAAATAGGGCTCCGTCGAAATCCGTTGAGACGACACCGTATGAATTATGGTTTGGGAAGAAACCTAAGCTGTCGTTTCTAATAGTTTGGGGATGCGATGCTTATGTCAAGAAACTTCAACCTGAAAAGCTCGAACCCAAGTCGGAAAAATGCGTCTTCATAGGTTACCCTAAGGAAACTATTGGGTATACCTTCTACCTCAGATCCAAAGGCAAGATCTTCGTTGCCAAGAACGGGTCCTTTCTGGAGAAGGAGTTTCTCTCGAAAGAATTGAGTGGGAGGAAAGTGGAACTTGATGAGGTGATAGTCACCCCTTCCGAACCGGAAAGTAGCGCAGCGCGGGAAGATGTTCCTGTGGTGCCTACACCGACTGGGGAGGAAGTTAATGATGATGATCATGAAGCTTCGGATCAAGTTACTACTGAACTTCGTAGGTCCACAAGGACACGTTCCGCACCAGAGTGGTACGGCAACCCTGTCCTAGAAATCATGTTTTTAGACAACGGTGAACCTTCAAACTATGAAGAAGCGATGGCGGGCCCGGATTCCGACAAATGGCTAGAAGCCATGAAATCCGAGATAGGATCCATGTATGAAAATGAAGTATGGACTTTGACTGACTTGCCCGATGATCGGCGAGCCATAAAAAACAAATGGATCTTTAAGAAGAAGACGGACGCGGATGGTAATGTGACCATCTACAAAGCTCGACTTGTCGCTAAGGGTTATCGACAAGTTCAAGGGGTTGACTATGATGAGACTTTCTCACCCGTGGCGAAGCTGAAGTCCGTCCGAATCATGTTAGCAATTGCCGCATACTATGATTATGAGATATGGCAGATGGACGTCAAAACGGCATTCCTTAACGGCTTCCTTAAGGAAGAGTTGTATATGATGCAACCGGAAGGGTTTGTCGATCCTAAGAATGCTAACAAAGTATGCAAGCTCCAGCGCTCAATCTATGGGCTGGTGCAAGCATCTCGAAGTTGGAACATTCACTTTGATGAGATGATCAAAGCGTTTGGGTTTACACAGACTTATGGAGAAGCCTGTGTTTACAAGAAAGTGAGTGGGAGCTCTGTAGCATTTCTCATATTATATGTGGATGACATACTATTGATGGGAAATGATATAGAATTCTTGGAAAGTATAAAGGCCTATTTGAATAATTGTTTTTCAATGAAGGACCTTGGAGAAGCTGCTTATATATTAGGCATCAAGATCTATAGAGATAGATCAAGACGCCTCATTGGTCTTTCACAGAGTACATACCTTGACAAGATATTGAAGAAGTTCAATATGGATCAGTCCAAGAAGGGGTTCTTGCCTGTATTGCAAGGTGTGCAATTGAGCACGGCTCAATGCCCGACCACGGCAGAAGATATAGAAAAGATGAGTGTCATCCCCTATGCCTCGGCCATAGGGTCTATTATGTATGCCATGGTGTGTACCAGACCTGATGTAAACCTTCCCGTAAGTTTGGTAGGAAGGTACCAAAGTAATCCCGGCATGGAACACTGGACAGCGGTCAAGAATATCCTGAAGTACCTGAAGAGGACTAAGGATATGTTTCTCGTTTATGGAGGTGACGAAGAGCTCGTCGTAAAGGGTTACGTCGATGCTAGCTTCGACACAGATCTGGATGACTCGAAGTCACGAACCGGATACGTGTATATTTTGAATGGAGGAGTAGTAAGCTGGTGCAGTTGCAAGCAAAGCGTCGTGGCGGGATCTACATGTGAAGCGGAGTACATGGCAGCCTCGGAGGCAGCACAGGAAGCAGTCTGGATGAAGGAGTTCATTACCGACCTAGGGGTGATTCCCAATGCGTCGGGCCCGATGACTCTCTTCTGTGACAACACTGGAGCTATTGCCCTTGCGAAGGAGCCCAGGTTTCACAGGAAGACCAGGCATATCAAGCGTCGCTTCAACTCCATTCGTGAAAGTGTTCAAAATGGAGACATAGATATTTGTAAAGTACATACGGACCTGAATGTAGCAGATCCGTTGACTAAACCTCTCCCCAGGGCAAAACATGATCAACACCAGGACGCAATGGGTGTTCGATTCATCACAATGTAAATAGATTATTGACTCTAGTGCAAGTGGGAGACTGTTGGAAATATGCCCTAGAGGCAATAATAAATGGTTATTATTATATTTCTTTGTTCATGATAATTGTCTATTGTTCGTGCTATAATTGTGTTATCCGGAAATCATAATACATGTGTGAATACATAGACCACAACGTGTCCCTGGTAAGCCTCTAGTTGACTAGCTCGTTGATCAACAGATAGTCATGGTTTCCTGACTATGGACATTGGATGTCATTGATAGCGGGATCACATCATTAGGAGAATGATGTGATGGACAAGACCCAATCCTAAGCATAGCATAAAAGATCGTGTAGTTTCGTTTGCTAGAGCTTTTCCAATGTCAAGTATCTTCTCCTTAGACCATGAGATCGTGCAACTCCCGGATACCGTAGGAGTACTTTGGGTGTGCCAAACGTCACAACGTAACTGGGTGACTATAAAGGTACACTACGGGTATCTCCGAAAGTGTCTGTTGGGTTGGCACGGATCGAGACTGGGATTTGTCACTCCGTATGACGGAGAGGTATCTCTGGGCCCACTCGCTAATGCATCATCATAATGAGCTCAATGTGACTAAGGCGTTAGTCACGGGATCATCCATTGCGGTACGAGTAAAGAGACTTGCCAGTAACGAGATTGAACAAGGTATTGGGATACCGACGATCGAATCTCGGGCATGTAACATACCGATTGACAAAGGGAATTGTATACGGGATTAATTGAATCCTCGACATCGTGGTTCATCCGATGAGATCATCGTGGAACATGTGGGAGCCAACATGGGTATCCAGATCCCGCTGTTGGTTATTGACCGGAGAGGCGTCTCGGTCATGTCTGCATGTCTCGCGAACCCGTAGGATCTACACACTTAAGGTTCGGTGACGCTAGGGTTGTAGAGATATGAGTATGCGGAAACCCGAAAGTTGTTCGGAGTCCCGGATGAGATTCCGGTCGTCACGAGGAGTTCCAGAATGGTCAGGAGGTGAAGAATTGTATATAGGAAGTCCAGTTTCGGCCACCGGGAAAGTTTCGGGGGTTATCGATATTGTACCGGGACCACCGGAAGGGTCCCGGGGGTCCACCGGGTGGGACCACCTGTCCCAGAGGGTCCCATGGGCTGAAGTAGGAAGGGAACCAGCCCATAGTGGGCTGGGGCACCCCCCATGGGCCTCCCCCTGCGCCTAGGGTTGGAAACCCTAGGGTGTGGGGGGGGCCCACTTGCCTTGGGGGGCAAGTCTCCCCCCTTGGCCGCCGCTCCCTCCCTTGATGGGATCTTGGCCGGCGCCCCCCCCTCCCAGGGGGCCTATATAAAGGGGGAGGGAGGGCAGCAGTATTACAGCCTTGGGCGCCTCCCTCCTCCCCTGCTACACCTCTCCCTCTCGCAGAAGCTCGGCGAAGCCCTGCCGAGACCCGCTACGTCCACCACCACGCCGTCGTGCTGCTGGATCTCCATCAACCTCTCCTTCCCCCTTGCTGGATCAAGAAGGAGGAGACGTCGCTGCACCATTCGTGTGTTGAACGCGGAGGTGCCGTCCGTTCGGCACTCGGTCATCGATGATTTGAATCACGGCGAGTACGACTCCGTCATCCACGTTCATTGGAATGCTTCCGCTCGCGATCTACAAGGGTATGTAGATGCACTCCTTTCCCCTCGTTGCTAGTATACTCCATAGATGGATCTTGGTGAGCGTAGGAAAATTTTAAAATTCTGCTACGATCCCCAACAACTCCTTGGAAAATGCAATAAGTACTTGTACTCCCTGTGTCCCATAATATAAGAACGTTTTTGGCACTACACTAGTGTAAAAAACGTTCTGATATTATGGGACGGAGGGAGTACGAAGAAAGAGATAGAGAGAAGTAAAAAAATACACTTATAGACAACCTTATAGCCAAAACCTTATTGTAGTATGAGTGACTAAGTGATGACTATGTATGACATGCCAACATCAGATAGCCTAACACACCATGTTAAATCTCTAAGGGCACGACCGCACGAGCGACGCGACGGTCGTGGTAGGCGCGACCATGATACGGGCTCCTGGCAGCCCTTGGATCTGAGATCAAACGGTCGCATGCTAAGTTGCTGAAAATTTGCAGAATAACCCTCCAGGATAGGATATTCACCCATAGGTCTAGAATCACGCCATGCAACCATTCGATCTCAGATCCAAGGGCTCTCGGAAGCCCGTATCATGGGAGAATGGAAAGCCACTACCCTGCCGTTCGCACACTGGCAGTTCGCTCCTACTCGTCCCCGCACATCCTGCAATACTACGGCGGTTCGCTCCCAGTCGTCCCGTCCATTCACATTACGGCGGTTCCACTAATCCTAACCCTCCTCCCAAATCCATGGCGTCCCAAATCTCCCCGATCGGCGGTGAGTACAAGGTTAGAACCATCACCGGCGATGATTTCGACGTCATCTACACCCATTCTTCCACGACAGTGAATGGATGCCTTTCTCGCTTCAGACGCATGTTCGAAGACTCAGATGATGAGTGGGTCGCTGGGCTAGATGTTGAGTACACCACAGTCCTGGGACGAGAGAAGGATCTAAAGGACAAAGAGAGGAAGAAGCCCGCCGTGATCCAGGTTTGCGTGCATGACTTATGCTTGGTCTACCACATATGCCATGCCGACGTTGAGTGCCAAGATTTTAAGGACTTCCTCGAGAGCAACCTAGTCAAATTCGATACTGTAGACTTTGGTAACGACAAACAAGTCCTGCGTCGGATAGGCCTCGTTGTAGGCAACACCTTCGACCTCCAGAAGAATCGGCTGGTGTCCTCTCGTCAACCTTCAATGCTGACCCTGGCAGGAGCCATGGTTCATCCTTCATACGGTAAACTAGAGAAACCTCCATACATGTTTCATCGTCATGCATGGCAGGGGAATGTACTAGATATAGACCACATCCACTACGCTGCAATGGATGGCTACGTTTGCTTCAATATCTACAAGGGTTGGATGAAGAGCAACATCCAAGTGTGCGGTTCAAGCAAATAAGTATCGGCCAAGAGGAAGAGGGACAAGGACGAAGTCGAGGACGTGGACGAGGACTCCGAGTAAGGTGGCAGTGTCGTTGCTCATGGTGGTTCTAATGCAGTGTCTACCGGAATAGTTGCAAAGTTTAATTTCAGGTGTGCTTAATTTAATTTGAGGGGTGTGTTGTGCTGAGCCCCCAGCAGAACTATGTTATGTTTCTTCTTGTTACTTTAACTCTTCAGTACGTACATACTAGTATTTCTTACATTTCATCTTTTAGTTGGTATAGTACTACCACTCGTTTCTTCACATTATATACGTACAATATATATGGCCAACATCATATAGCCAGCAGTTTAGTTGTCAAAGAATTTCAGGGTGCTTAGTTTTGTCAAAGAATTCCAGGGTGCTTAGTTTTATTTGAGGGGTGGGTTGTGCACTTGTGCTGGACACCATTATTGTGACAAGCCTTTTTAATAGTACTATATGCATAATTTGGCGATGAGCGCTCTCTATATGTACCACCTTTTTTTAATTTCAAGTTTTGCTCCATGGCGCAATCCATCGATACTACTACTGTACAAAAGTGGAGTATATACATTTTTTAAAACGCTAGAGGGCGGGGCAGTCTAGCTCGGTCGGTTTCACGAGAGGCGAGGGCCTTTGTGATTTGACAGCTCATTACTGCTGTCAAATCGACTAGTACTGCGCCGCCCGCTGCACGCCCGGCGCCTCCATTAAACCCCTCCGTTAAACCCGCATGCAAACCGAGAATCCTACTCCTGCCACACGTCCGTTCATGAGCGGGCCGGAATTAAACGCAACACCGGCCGAGCTCCTCCCGTCCGCCCTCAGTTTAAACGAGGCCAGACGCCGACCAAGCTCCTACCGTCCGCCCTCTATTTACACGAGGCCAGATAGACAGCGGGCAAGAATCGCACCCCTCCGCCACTCCCCCATCTCCTCCTTCACCATTTCCTCCACTCTTCCGATGGCTTCCGATGAGCCGTTCTCCGGCATATTACCCGGCTGGGTGGCCCGCCGAGCCCTCCGGATACGGGCGAGGCCGCTCGGTGCTTCACCAACCTCGCTTGGCCCGACGGAGCCAGTTGCCGCTCCAAGCAAGCGCGTGGTTCAGCAACTCGCCGCTCCAGTTCAGCTCGATGAGGAGTGGCGAGTTGCTCCACGCCGGGACGGCGGCTAGCACGCCGGGACGGGCGCCGTCGCTGCCGCGTCGTACCGCGCCACCAGTGTCTGTGGTGGACGCGCCTCCCATGTCCGTGGGCGCGCCTCCCGTGCCTGCGGCAGTGCAATGCAGGCAGAGACAGAAGTCGGGTGCGTGGAGAGCGACAAGTTGGTGGCCAGCTTCTCCGTGTCCGCCGCCATCATCGAGGAGAACTAGAACACGGGAGGCCGCCGCCACTTGGGACCCATGAAGGCCACCGCCGAGGCGACGACCGCGGATTCAGGTGGTTTCTTTGCTGCTTCGTCTCTTCTAAGGACCTTCGTCGACCCCGGAAGTGTCTGACCGACATGAGGAAGACAAAGGGATCCGCGGGTGTCTGACCGACATCATTTCTAGGACAAGTATTTCCGGACGGAGGGAGTATTAATTACAAGAGAGCCGGATTGGTACCTCTTAGTTCATGTAAATGTAATGAAATCCATCATGTTTATATGAAGATCCGGCTTTTTATACGAAATCCTTCATGCTTATATGAAATCAGTCCGTTTTTGCACGAATTTCATCTGGTTGGTTAGAGTTGTAAAAATGTATGCCGCTGGCGTTTGATGTCGTCCTCCGCTTAAGGAAGCGGGAGGAAATTTGCCGGCTGCCGTTGGAGATGCTCTTTATGCTCGAAATAATAGAGTGACATCCAATCCATTGGTTTTAATTGCCTGTATGATTGTCCCTCTATAAAAAGTTAATTGCATGTACAGTGTACACGTGACTCGCAGGGTGGCTACAGCTTCATACAGAAAGTTAAAAAGAAACAAGTCCATCCTTAATCTTGTATTCTAAGTACTCTGTGGGTTCCACTGTCAGTACAGTAGCGAAAGAAGTATATATTAAATAAGTAGAGTAATATATAATATAAAAATATAAAGTTAAAAGACAGAATTCGAACTCATGTCATCGCGTTGCGAGCATCCGGCGCTAACCAGCCCAACACATTTTTGTTGTAGACCATGCTGGAGATATATCTCCATGTCTACTCTTATATATACTCCATTCGTTCCTAAATATTTGTCTTTTTCAGATTTCAAATGGACTACCACATACGGATGTGTATGTAGACATATTTTAGAGTGTAGATTCACTCATTTTGCTCCGTATGTCTTTTCAGGAAGGGGTCAGATTTGTCCTTGATTTATTTATGGGGTATCCAGATGGCACTGCACCGCCAAGAAAAGAGGGTAACATCAAAATTATGGACTACTTTTTTGAGTATGTTGGTAAGGTCCGGTCATAGTCACTTGTTGAAATCTCTAAAAAGACAAATACTCCCTCCGTCCGGAAATACTTGTCATCAAAATGGATAAAAGGAAATGTATCTAGACGTATTTTAGTTTTAGATACATCTCTTTTTATCCATTTTGATGACAAGTATTTTCGGACGGAGGGAGTAGAAAACAGAGTTGGTGATGATGGTGTGCGTGCCATCCTGCAATATAGGCCGTCGGATTTATATCTAACGGATAGGAAAGAAACTATGGCAATTTTGCAAAAATATACCCACACGTCTCTCCACGTTCGCAAATAAGGCCTCCCTCGTTCAACCTTTTCTCTCACAAGATAAACTACTCATACAAATGCATCTTGATGTTTCGTGCAACGCACGGGCAGCTAGCTAATTTCTTTTAAAATAGTTGCTGCGATAATTGGGTTGAAGTGATATATTTTATGTCTGCCCCGAATGATTTCAGATTCACTAGTAGTAACAAAGAAAAGGTTGCCTTGTTAATTAACAGAAAACGGGGTGAAAACTATCACATGAGGCCGGTAAAAAAAGGCACACTGGGTTCAGCGTCATCGTCACTACAGCTGTGGGCGCGAGAAGTCTACATATCGAGGGGGCTACCGAGCGAGGCACCGAGACACAATGTTTGAGAGAGAAACCAATTGACAGATTATGATCAGATCGAGTTGTCACCCTTCTGCTGTCATTGTTGGGGGGAGAGAAAGACGTATCGAGAGTGTGCACGGTAGGCACAGAGGCACAACTAGCGAGTGTGTGTGTGTGTTTGAAAGAGGAGTAGATAGATTATTATCAAGATCGATGTGCCACCCTACACCTTCGGTGCCGGGTAGTGTGTGTGTGTACGTTTGAGAGAGAAGGCAGTCGATAGATTAGTATCAAGATCGAGGTGTCACCCTACTCCTTCATTGTTGGGAAGTGTGGGTGTGTGTGGGGGGGGGGCAGTGACACTCACATATCTCTACTCTTATAAAAAAACAGAGTTGGCGATGATGGTGTTCCTGCCATCCTGCAATATAGGCCATCCGATTTATATCCGACGGACAGGAAGGAAACTATGGCAATTTTGCAAAAAGATACCCACACCCCTCTCCGCATTTGCAAATAAGGCATTCCCTCGTTCATCCTTTTCTCCCACAAGATAAACTTCTCATACAAATGCATCTTGATGTTCCGTGCAACGCATGGGCATCTTGCTAGTAGGGAGAAGGAGTTTGTGTGACACATATCTAGCTATATTAAGGGATAGGTAGATAGCATGTGTGTGAGAGACATTATTATACTTTGAGACATTAGTGGCTGTGGGTGGGCGGAATTAAAGGGGTGGGCGTGTTAGACATAGAGAGCGTGTGTGTTTCTGTGTGAGAGACTTGTAGGACGGGGTAGAAAGACGAATTTAACCCTGTCGGAGGGAGAGAAATACACGAAGTGCGCGTGTGTGATTCCGATGCCCACAGGGAAATGAGATATGTATGCGTGTGAGAGAGATTGCACAATTCACTCACGTATCACTATCTAGCGATCGTGGACGTGCATCGCTTGAACATAAGTCAATATCTACTTCGTATCGTGGCCAAAGGTACAATATCGATTCAACGCTATAAATATTGAACACTCACATATCACATTTTTTCTATTTAAATAAACCTTTTCAGATGTGCATGCCAAAGTTACAGTGATGTTTCTTCAAACAACCAATGTAGCTATCATGTATATGCACCATTGTTACTCTTGCATTCAAATTCATTAGTCTTGGATGATTTAAGTTTCTATTTTGAAGTAATATATGTAATATTCATATATGAATTAAACGGGTACGCAATTTATGAAATGGAGGCTATGTAATCATATGAGGTAACACATTGAAGTAGCTGACTACAATATCCATTTCTTTTTGTGCGCCTCTACACTAACACGTCAATGCATTATGTTTAAAGTAAACAACCAATGGCACTAAATTATCTATTTACACGAGAAATACATAGGCTGAGCGTTTGATCCCTTTTTTTGTGAACGCGCCACTACACCCGTACGATTGGCCGCGCCCGTGTGAACGTCCAAGTTATCGGCGCATCATCCCGAGTTATTGTCTTTTTTTCTGGGGTGGACTTCACACAAGTTATTAACTGCTGACGCGTGCCCCGTGTACACGGTCTAGCATGACCTTCCCGCTAGCACGGTCCAAAATTAGTTGAAACTGGATACGAACGATCCCGCGGGCGGCAAAATCTCCCGCCTCCTTCTAAAATTTCCGCCACCTTAGTCTTTAGCATGCGAAATCCCCCTTTTGTCCTTGGTGCACGGCGACCAACAGTTACAATACCGCCCTCATCTACATGATAGGTCGGGGCTGCTTTGGTAACTTCCGATTCCCCCACTACACGGCACCCCCATTTCCTCTCCCCCTCCTGCAAAAATGACTAACTCCACAGCACCAGAGCATCTTACATCACGCCGTCTGTACTTCATCACCCTTTCTCCCCTCCCCTCTCGAAACCCTAGACTGCTCATCCACCGGCGTACCATAGCCCATTCACTGCCAGCGGCGTCCACCTCGCCGGATCTGCTTCTGCGGCCGCATCTACCCCTCCCACCTCCCCTAGAAACAAGTAGACTGCTCATCCACCACTGTACCGCAGCCCATTCAGTGCCGGCCTTGTCCACGGCACCGGATCTGCTTCGCCGGTACTCTCGTCAACCACCGCGCATCTGAAGCGGCTCATTCATACTCCCCACCGGAGACACTTCGTCCACACCCCCGGAGCCGCCCCACCGACGCCCCCGTCGACGGCCTCTGATCCTCTTCGCCGACACCTTCCTCAACCCTACCGGAGCCGCTTCGCCGACACCTTCCTCAACCCAACCGGAGCCGCTTCGCCGACACCATCGTCAAACCTACCAGAGTAGCTTCGCCTATACCATTCTCAACCCTATCGGGGCCGCTTTGCCAACTCACAAGTCCACGGTCTCAGATCCGCTTCCTCGCACCCTCATCCAACATACCGGAGCAGCTTCTGACGCCCCGTCCACGGCCGCAGATCCGCATCGTCGACACCACCCTTATCCCAACCACCGGAGCAGCTTCTGACGCCCCATCCACGACCGCAGATCTGCATCATCGACACCATCCTTAACCCAACCAC